>NC_040036.1:57386366-57445698 GCF_003713205.1 Coffea eugenioides
ACTCTTTCTTTTCCATTTACTCCTCTTGGATTCCTTTTACAGGCTGGTGGACAAAATCAATGTATCAATCGGGCAAGATGCCAAGTCAAAATCTCTGATTGGGGTCCTGGACATCTATGGTTTTGAAAGCTTCAAGCATAATAGGTAGCAACTAATTTCTGATTCCCAATATATGGATACATTCACAATGTGTTGAAGGAGTTGGTAGTTGCAGTTCTTTATCTTGATTAAGATATTTCATGACATGCAGCTTTGAGCAATTCTGCATTAACTTTACAAATGAGAAACTGCAGCAACATTTTAACCAGGTATCTCTAAAATCAAATTCTTGTGCAAGGCTTAATGTGACATTACCAGTTTACTAGATCTCCAACTACTATAACAGCATGTCTTCAAGATGGAGCAAGAAGAATACACAAGAGAGGTCATTGATTGGAGCTATATTGAATTTGTTGACAATCAAGATGTTTTAGATCTTATTGAGAAGGTACTTCATCTTTTCCAGGAATCCATGGTTCTCAGTCATGAAAATATGTATGTCTGACACCTTATAATCTCCATTTGGTTAGTTCATAGCTCCTATATGGCATCATATAACATTCTTTGGTATGGTGGACTGCATTCTAAGTCAACAAAGTTTTTGTCGCTTGTTCATGTTTTTCATAGCTCCAATTGGTCAGTTCATAGCTACTATATGGCTCATATTCCCTTGTTAACATTGTCATGCTGGACTGAATAGCTGCTGAATTAAGCTCTGCTTATTTATGGCATTTCCTGTTGCAGAAACCAGGTGGAATTGTTGCTCTTCTTGATGAAGCCTGGTAGGATAATGTCTCGGAACACCTTTTTTACCTGGCGTTTTTCTTTTTCTTCTTTTTTTATATTGTGAGGATGTTAACGGTTCATCAAAATGTAGAATTACATTTTGGTGCATTTTCATTTCTTTGTATTATTTTGTTTCCTATAATATTTGTAAAATTTAAAGATTATGGTGAACATTACTGATATATTTCCCATCATAATATCTTGCACTTATGTTGTCAGTATGTTTCCAAAGTCAACACATGAAACATTTGCAAACAAGCTTTATATGACTTTCAAGAATCATAAGCGGTTTCTGAAGCCTAAATTGTCTCGCACAGATTTCATAATATCTCATTATGCTGGAGAGGTATGTTTAATTATCTGAAAGATATTTTGCTGTAACAGGGACTGCTACTGTATATAGATTTTACAACTCACTTTGTTTCTCATCAGGTTCACTACCAGTCTGATCAATTTTTGGACAAAAATAAAGATTATGTGGTTCCAGAACATCAAGACCTGTTAAGTGCTTCTAAATGCTCTTTTGTCGCTGGCCTTTTTCCTTCAATTCATGAAGAGACTACAAAATCTTCCAAGTTTGCATCAATTGGGTCACGTTTTAAGGTATCTTTGTTACTTTTTTGTACTCATCCTTGTTTTGGATATCATCCTTGCTATTTATGTTCATAAACTTCTGAAAATTGACTCCTTAATGAAGGAATGGAGAAGGAAATCTGAGGTTTACCTTTTTTGGCACAGTTACAACTACAACAATTGATGGAAACTTTAAATGCTACAGAACCGCACTATATAAGATGTGTAAAGCCAAACAATCTTCTTAAACCTGCCATTTTCGAGAATTCAAATATAATGCAACAATTGCGCTGTGGAGTAAGTACTTTACGTTTAGTAGCTGTCTTTTCTTTTCGCTCTTTACACCCTCAACTTTCTCTTCCTTACAATGCAAATTCTTTAGCTTTTATGCTGTAAGTTTTAATACCTGAGTCTCATCCTTTAGGGTGTTCTGGAAGCAATCAGAATAAGTTGTGCTGGATATCCTACTCGCCGACCTTTTTTTGAGTTCATAAACCGATTTGGGCTTCTTGCACCTGAGGTTTTGGAAGGAAGGTAAGTACCTCCTTTAACTTAAACTGAAATTTAGGAACAGGCATAATCACAAAATTCGTGGCTTTATCTTACATAGGAAATTTACATTTACATACTTCCAGCGATAGTTTTATGTGCTGATTCTTGATATGCTTTCTGCTAAGCAGTTATGATGAAAAAGTTGCATGCCAGAAGATTTTGGAAAAGAAAGGGCTCAATGGATCTCAGGTGAAGACTGTAGTTCCCATTGTCACCTATAAACATGAACTTTGCATTTTCTTACTATATGTATCCATGTGCGGCATTAATGTAATGCTCAATGTTGCCTCTTTTATAGACTGTCGAACATTGAATATTTTAGTTTAACCAGGCAATATGTTTCTGAAGAAGTGAAAGAAACTTGGGTATCTGCAACTAACTTCCGATTTTACTTAGTGGGTAAGAAAGAGGATCCATCTTCTGCTTTGTCCCAAGCACCACTCCATTTGTTTCCCACTAGACTCTCCAAGAAATAATAACACCACACTTGGTACGCAATTTTATGGTGACAAACCACCAAGACTCCAGTATTAGATGTCAGCAGCATAAGAAGTAAAAAATAAGACCTCCAAGACTCCATTTATTTCCCACTAGAGTCACTAAGAAGTGATAACACCACACTTAGAACACAATCCGAAGGTGACAAACCACCAAGGATCCAGTTGTAGATGTCACTAGCATAAGAAGTCAAAATAACACCTCCAAGCCACACAAGTCAAAGCATCCAGAATACACCTCTGCTTCAAATCATAACATAGAGAATTATGTTACTCTCATTTGGATTGATAAATGTGGATTTGGAGGATTTTTTTTCTTTGGTGAGAGGGATTTTAATCATGAAACTTTAATCCAGCGATAGAGGACTACTGATTCTTTAAGAGTTTTTAATATTCATATTGAATATTGACTTTCCTATATTTGAAAGGAAAGGAAAATAACTATTATGAAACAGGGAGATTAATTATCATCAGACTGCTTCTGTTTCCTTGTGCACTGCACAAATGTTTGTACCATTGGTTTGTCCTTAGTATATTTTTGTGGACATGATATAGGCTTCAGCCATGAAATAGTTTATGTATTTAATGTGCATTTTGTGCATTAACAGATAGGTAAAACAAAGGTTTTCCTAAGAGCTGGTCAGATGGCTGAGTTAGATGCTCGAAGGGCAGAAGTTCTTTCAAGTGCAGCAAAAGCCATACAACAGCGAATACGAACTCATTATGCTCGTAAGCAATTTGTTGCATTGAGAAAAGCAAGCATCTGTATGCAGTCTTTGTGCAGAGGTGAGTTGTTTAAGTACTGTGAGGCTCTTTGTGCAACACACAGAAGCAGCAATGATTTCATAGTCTTTAAGTGGAGTACATGTACTTCATTTTCAGGTAAACTGGCTTGCAAACATTATGAGGGAATGAAAAGGGAGGCAGCTGCAGTAAAAATTCAGAAGAACACGCGTAGACGTGAAGCCAGAATGGCATATAACAAACTCCGCATCTCAGTGCTTGTTTTGCAGACAGGCTTGCGTTCAATGGATGCTTGTAAAAGATTTACATTTAAAAGGCAAAGTAGAGCTGCAACTGTAATTCAGGTAACTCTGATAATCCCGTAATCCTTTTTCTACCAGATGATTATCATACGATGTTACTTTCAAATTGTATCCTTTTTCTATGCAGGCAATGTGGCGCTGTCATAAAGCATCATCATATCACAGAAAACTTAAGAGAGGAACAATAATTGCACAATGCAGATGGAGGGGAAAAATTGCCAGGAGGGAGTTACGGAAGCTAAAAATGGTCAGCGCTAACACTATTTTGCTATTGAAGTAAAAATGGCATGGTTATTTAATGAAAGTAATTTATTTCCTAGAAGTATCATAAGTCACGATCAGTTATAACAAGTTTATACATTAGAATCAATTTGAGAGGTTTGTAATAAACTGGGTTTCTTTGAACACAGTGAATCATGAGAAATAGATGTACACCTAGTATTGAACTTGTGAATTTAATTCTGAACTTTACCACTCTGTATTAGTTATTGTGCGGGACATCATATGTTGCACGAAATCTGAATAATCAATATCTTCAGTGAAGCATTGCTTTGGATGTTTGACTTACTAGGAAAGGACAAAATAAATGGATTAAAGCTTCAGCTTAATGGCCTAGGAACAATGGAGAACTATTACTGAAGAATTTTATCTGTTAAAATAATCAGTATAGTTAGTGGAGCATCAAATTTATGGATAGGTGACTTATCAGAAAAGAAGACAAAAAAATATTCACTTTAATGGCCTAGAAACTTTTGAAATACCAAATATTTAAGAATTTCCATCTCCATGCAGGCTGCAAGAGAAACAGGGGCATTGAAAGAGGCCAAAGACAAGCTTGAGAAACAATTGGAGGAGCTCACATGGCGCTTACAGCTGGAAAAACGTCTGAGGGTATCATCATATTCTGTTGATTATCTTACCTCCACAGGACATACAGTTAAATTCTGATATTTGAGAGGAAGTTCTAAATAAATGGTGAAAGAGCGCTGTGATTCTACAGTCCTCTAAATTGTCAGACAAAAAGCATGCTGGAATATAGTTTAGGCTTTGTGTGAGAAGTCATTCCATTTTCTGAGTCCAGTTATACCTAAGTTGGAAATTTGATGCAGACTGACCTAGAAGAAGCCAAAGCACAAGAAATAGCAAAATTACAAAACTCTTTGGAGGCTATGCAAAAGAAAGTTGATGAAGCAAATGCACTGCTAGTCAAAGAACGAGAGTCCGCAAAAAAGGCTATTCAAGATGCACCTCCAGTCATCAAGGAGGTTCCAGTTTATGTTGAAGACACCAATAAAGTTGAATCTCTGACAGAAGAAATTAACAGTTTAAAGGTGAGAGACTCACAAGGCATGTACTACTGTTTCATGCTTAGGAAGAATTACCAAATCAAATATTTAATCGATTAGCAATACAATGTGCTTTCTTTGCCAAGAGCAATGGGTGTTCAAGTAATTATCTCTTTGACAAAATTTCAAGAAAGCAATTTCTTTCATTTTGCACTAGTCTCGTTCATCTTTATCTTTTCTTGTTTTCTGGAACTGAGACTAAGAATTTGCAAGACAGGTTACGTACATGGCTGTATCTCCTTGAATATGCTCTGACAGTTTGATTAATTAAAACTTTTAGCATAACTCAATTTGTAAAGCAATTCTGAGCTGGAAAATGGTATTCTAGATATGTACATACAACTGCATACAGCCACGGCAATGACAATCAACAGTACTGGGTGCTCTTGATATATATGCATATTTAGAGGACTATCTAGACTTATATGCACTGTTGATTTCAATTTTCAGAAAAAAATATTTTTTGAAAGAATACACGTAGCAAGTTTTCTTATTGTGTAGCTTGCTGTCTTATGATTGATAATTTGCCTAACTTTTTATGTGAGTTTTAAATACAAGGGAAGCAGTTGAAGATGAGAAACCGACATTTTATCAGGTTTTTCTAATCTTGTAGAATAAGAAGTAATGACTAATATAGTTTTCAAAAAGGCAAATAATATTTGCGCTCCAAAATAATCCTCTGGCACTGCACCTCCCTTCACGTAATAAAGTGGAGTGCAAGAAGCTATTCTTGGAATGCAAATATCGCTTGCCAGTATAGTGTTTGTGAATTGTAACTATCACTCCAAAGAGAACAGATCGATGCAACAAATAAATGAGCATGAAGAGTTAAGCTTTGAAAATCCAAAGCCACTGTGACTTTTTAAGATTTAAATGAAGTACTGAGTCTATACCATATGAGAAAATTTAAGAGTGCATGTATTTGAAATCTTTGATATCTTGCATTTGATGTGGATGTTGGGAACAGCTAAATGCTATTTGCAGACATTTATTATGGTCTGGTCCCTAGCTTCTCTAAGTGTGCAGTTATCTCTATCAGATGTTCGCAGTTCCTTGTTCAATTTTGTTCACCTTTTTTAAATATTGGAATACTCTATTAGTTACTCGGTTATATCTTAGTCATACTTCTAGAAGTTCATGATTTCCTTAAACTTTGTTGTGTAAGAGCAAAACTTTTGTTAGTTAGGTAATTGTTGTCACTTAGCTTAATTTGCTTCCTTCCATTCAGGCTTCATTGCAGCATGAAAAGGAAAGCTCTAATGAGCTACAACAGCAGTATGGCAAAGCACAAGAGTCTAGTGAAGAAAGACGTAAACAGTTAGAAGAAACAGAAGGAAGACTTCATCAGCTCCAAGAATCTTTACACAGGTCTGATGCATTCAAAACTATTTGGTATTATTATCTTCCATTTTGCATCATTTCTACTGAGTGAAAATTCTGTCTTGACATGTATTTGGCTTACAAATGTCCTTGCTAGTAAAATCCAATTTCCTTTGGTTTTGTTTGACAGCTAAAGTTTAATTTAACATGTTGTAGAATGAGTAAGAAGGTTCAAAACTTCGTTTGCTAAATTACAGGAGGTTACAAATAAGTCAGTGAACTTTCCTTCTTTCAAATACAAGTCTGGAGGCAGATAACTTTAACTTGGATATGAATAAAAAAACAGGCATACCACCTCTTTTGGTGGTGAAGACATAGGGACAAAGACGTTTTGATATGCTATTGGTTGATGATGACACAGCTTTCCTTGATCATTTGCTCTGAGTTTGAGTTTATTTGGTTTTTAAGTAATCTAAATGGTTTTAATTACTTTCCTTGGTTCCGATCAGGAGTGTGTTACACCAACCCACAATTGCAGCTACGTCTCCTTTAATTTCCTTTTGTTTTTTTGAAAAAATGAAAAGCACTTTATCATACAGAAAATGCCTCTTAAAGGATCAGAAACTTTGCAATTCACATGAAGTTCATCACATTCATACACAGTTGGCAAAAATGTCTGATGGTGCTCTGAACGAACATGTTGCAACAATTATAAAATGGTTGTTTGTTGTGGTCCTTTACAAGCATTTAGCCTTTTGAACAATGGCATATATTCATTTAGAATGAGATTTTGGAAAGGCTTGAGAAAAACTATCAGAAGTCATTGTAGAATGTATGAGCTTGAAGCCATTGCCTGTGTGTACCAGAAGATGATTAGCAATTTACTCTAAATAAACTGGACTCACTATAGTCCATCTAGCTGCTCTTGCTGAAACCATTACTCTTCATTACTTTTGTGGAAGGCTGGCCGATGACCCCTCACAGAAAAAGGGTCTCTGCTTAAAGGAATTTCAGATAAGTCTTTGGGCATACTCTGACGAGCTGTGACTACATAGAATAAATGAAGTTTTGGTTGCATGCAGGCTAGAGGAGAAATTGAATAATTTGGAATCAGAGAATAAAGTTCTTCGTCAACAAGCTGTATCAATTGCACCAAATAAGTTCCTCTCTGGACGATCTAGATCAATTCTTCAGGTATATCTAAAAAGAAGTCAGATGTAGTATTCGGTTTATAAGCAGTTGGCTAATTTTCTTTGTCAATGAAACACAGAGGATGGAAAGCAGTCATTCCTTTGGCGATACTAGGATGACCATGGTAATTGATCCTACCTAACTTGTGTCCAACAAGCATCTTTTGACTGCTAATCTACCATTTTAACATGTCTCATTTGCATTAGGATTTGCATAGTGCTTCAATGAATCATAGGGATTTTGAAGCAGATGACAAACCACAAAAGTCACTGAATGAGAAACAGCAGGAGAATCAGGAGTTGCTACTTCGTTGCATTGCTCAACACTTGGGCTTTGCCTGCAATAGGCCAATTGCAGCATGCATCATATATAAATGCCTTCTGCATTGGAGATCTTTTGAAGTTGAGAGGACTAGTGTTTTTGACCGCATCATCCAGACTATAGGTCATGCTATCGAGGTCTGAACTATTGATCATATGCTAGTTTTGTGTCTACTTTTCAAATTATCAAAAGCCTCTAATACCTCGAAATTTATCTTTGACAGAAAACCCAGGACAACAATGATGTCTTGGCCTATTGGCTATCAAATGCTTCTACTCTCTTATTGCTGCTCCAGCGGACATTGAAAGCCAGTGGTGCTGCTGGCATGGCACCTCAACGACGTCGATCGTCCTCTGCAAGTCTCTTTGGGAGGATGAATTACGTAAGATGTTCAGATTTTTGTTTCAGTTGTTATTTTAGTTGGAAACATTTTGATCTTTAATCGCATTCTTTCAGAACTATGGTTTGCCAACCCCTTTCAATAGGATATTTACTTAGTGAACTCAGCTTTTTGGTATTGTTCCTTTCTGTAGAGTTTCAGGGGAACACCCCAAGGGGTCAACCTATCTTTTGTAACTAGTGGCATCCCTGGTGGAGTAGAATCTTTACGCCAAATTGAAGCAAAGTACCCTGCTTTACTCTTCAAACAGCAACTTACAGCTTATGTGGAAAAAATCTACGGGATGATTCGTGATAATCTGAAGAAGGAAATATCTCCATTGCTTGGGCTGTGTATTCAGGTATCTGAATCTGTTATTGTCCATATCTGTGTTGGTCAAATCATTTCATATTTTAGGAAAGGCTAAAGTTCTTCCTTGGTGTAGTAGTCCACATGACTTCTAAGGACTTTTCTTTTTTCCAAATTATAGGCACCAAGAACTTCTAGAGCAAGCTTAGTTAAGGGATCATCGCGTTCAGTTGCGAATACTGCTGCCCAGCAAGTTTTGATTGCTCACTGGCAAGGAATAGTGACAAGCCTTTTTAATTTATCGGGTGTTATGAGATAATTAGAGGTTGTTGTATGGATAAGAGTGGAGAGACAAAAGGATAACCTAGCATTAAAGAGAGGGACAAATGTCACTTTGCTATTGGATTTGGAATTTGACCATAAGACCATCTTACCACCTTTACCAAATAAATACCAAAAAATTGGCCAAAAATCCTCTTATTTTTCCCTCTCTTGGCCGAATTTCTTGGAGAACAAAAGAAAGAAAAGCTATCAAATTTCTTCTACTCAATCTTGCTCAATCTCACAACTTAACCGATAAAACTTCAAATCACTCCATAAAAACCCTTAGCTAGGTGGTAGTGAAGTAATAGGTGAAGTGGTTTGAAAGATAGTGGTGTAAGTTGCTTCCTTTCTTGAGATTTCAAGGTGAGTAGTCAAGAAATTCCATCTTTGGCTTTGATAATGATAAATTCAAGACTTGTGAAGGTTAGTTAGGTGATTTTGTGGAGGTTTTCATGACTTTTGGTGGTGTTTGATGAATTTTTGATTTTATGCAAAATTTTTCTGTTTTTATATGTTTAATGTTGTTTGGCCATGCATGATGGTCTAGTATGGGTTAGAATGAAACTTTGGTATGATAATTGTAATGATTAGTGGAAAATTTCTGGTTTGAAGCAAAAATTCCAGATTAGGGTTTCTATGAAGCCTGTTCTGCCCGGTACTATTCGACTAGGTTAGAGGCCGAATTAGCCTTGGGTTAAAACATGAAAGTTGTATAGGATGGTATTTTATAGTTGTCTACAAAATTTCAGCAAAATTGGAGAAACGTATCCTGTGAAAAGACCGAAATACCCCTGCTGCCCTGTTTATGTCCGAACCTGCTAATCCGCTTCTGTAATTGGTTCGTTTGACCAGGAATACTACTGATTTGGTTGATGATGTCTTCTTAAAACTTATAACCTTGTATCTTAGCTTTCAAATGGCTTTGTAATCACTTGAATTGGAGTTGTATATGCTGAGATATGACTGAATGAATCCGGACTGCCACAGTAAACTTCGAATTGGAAAATCTGGGGTTATTTTGGTAAATTTGACTTAGATACATTGCAAACTGGACTGAGTGGCCTTCTTCAACATTGTAGCCCTTTCTCTTAGCTTCAAAACAGTGTAAATTACACCTCAATCGGACAAGGATAGCTTCAGTTGTGTTAATTCCGCTAAGTAACAGCAAATCTGCCTTTTGTTTTCCAACCCAAACTTCGTTTCCGCATATGTCCTAGTTTGATTTTTCACTTATACGTTCCATGTGATTTTACTCTAGTGATATGTGGATTTGGTTTATGACTTGTATTCAAGCCTTATGGTGGCTCTAATTAAAGGTGTTTGATAGCTTGTGATTTGTGGGTGTTGAGGTTTGGTCGGAAAGTAAAGAAAGACAAGGGAAATGCTGTCAAAATTTTCGCGGAGCTTCTGCATGGTCTCGGGAAATTTGCTATATCTTGATGTAGAAATGTCGGAATTGAGTTCCGTTTATTGCGTTTTAAACTAGATTCATAGGGCTATAAACTGTATAAAGTTTGCACCCTTTTTATGTCTGTACCATTTATGGTGATTTTTCAAAGTTGACTGAAATATTGTACCTGTTCTGTCTTTCACTGGATAAAGCAGCAATTTGAAGCTTGAATTTGACTGACTTGCGTTCTGAATCTTATAAGGATGTTATCTGGAAAGTTATAGCCCTTTGAATGTATTTTCCAACGGCATAACTTTTACTAATTTTGGACTTACAAAACTTGATATATGATTTTTCATGTAGGGTTGCACGAAACTGGAAAATCCTGTTTTCCTAGTATTGATCTTGCTTTCATTATCTACTTCAAATTTGGAATTGGTCAGTCATTGTAGGTAGGCCTTTGAGTTTGTTCATGCCTTTAAGACTAATTGTTACCTTTTCACTCCGAGGTCACCTCTTTGCTTTGCATTAATGGTTCTTTTGACTAGGCATATGGCTCGTAACCGAGTCTCACTTGCGAATTCCATACTCGGTCTTGGAGTCGAGTCTTAAATGTTTGCCTTGATTGTTCTAGGAGGTGCCAGCGAGTAAAACCACACTTGGGAAGGAAACTTTTGAAATTATCCTTGTTTGATCAGGTGAGTGTACCACTCCCCTGAATTATTGCTAAACTGGTTTCCTGTACTTGCCAATTGCTAGTTTAATGTCTTTCCTGACTGTTTATCTTGTATGAGACGAGGGTGTACTTTATCACACTCGTTCTCTTGCCTGTATTGAACAAACTGGAATCTATTACTTGTACTTGTCATGTACTTGAACTTGTTACTTGCACTTGTTATGATGTCGTTTGGAAGAGTATCCAACGACCTTCCTGTTAAACCTGAGCTCAACCTCATGGAGAGTTAATTAAATCGAGCTAGCGAGGGCTTGGTCGAGATAATTGACAAACCATGGGTGCCTGTTCCTGGGAAAATCTTTGGGTATTGAGACTCTTGATTCCGGTATACTCGAGTATTACCATTCCTGTTCCTGTTTGGCGTTCGGGTCCGGTAAGGGGTATGTTTGGTGTACGGGATTTTGGCGTTAAAGTGGTGATCTTCTGGACTGGTTCCTTTATTTGAACGTTGACGGAGGGTCAACAAGACTGGATCAAGTATAGCAACGGGGATTTGGCTCCTGAGAGCCATCTGTATCCTTTACATTGTGACATTCATTCATTTCTCGTATTTGATGTGAATATGTGCCTCCAAAGTGCTTTCACATGAATTCTACTGATTCTACTGTTTATACTGTTGGTACCTCATTGAGCTTCTAGCTCACCCCGTTCCGTTATCCTTGTTTTCCTTACAGGAAATCACCTTTTGAAGACTATGATGTTTTGAAGCATGAGTTGAGCTAGTTTAGTATTCTTTTGTATAGCTCCTCGATGGTTGGAAAACCTTAAATGTATTTTAACCAAACAATTCCCTTTTGAATTGTAAATTTGCAACCATGTGTATATAAAAGTGTTTAACCATGTTCCTAAGTTGATTGGGTTTGGAAATGTTCTTTTCTAGGGTTATCTAAAGTTGTTGTGCTTGGTTGGATTTCGGACAGTGAATGTTATCTTCTCGAAGTTCTTTTGAGCGGTTGGTAGGGTTTACATTCGTTCCGGATCCGTAGTCCCGGCGAGAGCTGGGCAGGCGGTCCGCCGAACCCTTTGGTTCGTCTTAGGGGGAGGTGGGGCTGTCACAGGTGGTATCAGAGCTGCTTCGCATGGTCTCTGCGCGGAGTGAGCTTGGGCCAAGTGGTGTTATGGTCCCTATTCCGTGAATGTGTACGAATGTTTAAGTGCTCTTTTGAGCATAAGCTTTGGATCATGAAATGGTATAGGTTTTAAACCTTTATCATGGTACTTGGAGACAATAGATCTGTAGGTCTGGTAAGAATCTCGATTGTAGATGAATTACTCTTGGGACTGGCCAGCCCGAGTTGTGAATTATCTTATTTTGGAATTCTTGTGCCCGACTACTAAATAGACGAGAGCCTATGTTAGAAATGACTTGGGCGGACTAGAAATTCGATTCTATGGAATGTCATGTGATGTGTTAGGGTTTCATTACGGATGATTAACCATGCCTAAGATATAAATTGTATTATTCTTGTAGATTGTGCCCGAAACCCTAGAGAGGGGCAGTTTTTAGTTGGTTGCTCTTGTACCATTGGCTTACTTAGTATCACGAAGGATGTTTCCTTTTGCTTGTATCTAATTGACTGCTAATGTGTGATCTGTTTGTATTAGATGTGTCATATGTATATTGCCTACTTTTATCACTTGCACCTGCATACTTTGGTTTTAATACCATATTTGTGGTCCAACCCTAGACTGGTTAAGCCATATGGAAGGTACCCGTAGTGGACGTGGTCGTGGTCGCGGAATTAGGCAACCCACGACTGAAGGGGATACTAGGGGAACTACGTCTGAACCAAACCCTGAACCTAGGGTTGATCCGAACGTACAATTGGCCGCAGCCATTCTACGAATGACTGACCTGTTGGCTCACGTAGTAGAACATCAAGGTCAAAATCCTATTCATCAGCCGGGAAATCCTGGTAATCATACCGAGGGTGAGGATAAAGCTCATGAACGATTTCAGAAGTTCTCGCCACCGAAATTCCTGGGAGGACCAGACCCTGACGTGGCCGAGAGATGGCTAGAGAAGATGATTGATATATTTGCCGCGTTACATTATACTGAGGAGCGACAGGTCACATTTGCTGTCTTCCAACTGGAGGGAGCAGCCCGTTCTTGGTGGAACATTATAAGACTGAAATGGGAAAAAGAACAAACCCCAAGGACGTGGGTGAATTTCATGAGAGAGTTCAACACGAAGTATTTTCCACCCCTGATCCAGGAAAAGAAAGAAGATGAGTTTATTAGGCTCCGCCGGGGAACTCAAACCGTCGCCGAATATAAGAGCCAGTTCACCAGGTTATCCAAGTTCGCTCCCGAGTTAATCGGGACTGAGCAAAGGAGGATAAGGCGTTTTGTCCAAGGATTAAACGTTGAGATTCAGAAGGACCTGGCTGTAGCCCAACTCAATATCTTTAGTGATGCGGTGGAGAAAGCTCAACGAGTGGAAAGTGCAAGATTTCAAGTTAGAAATTTTCAAGCAAAGAAAAGGGGATTTCCTGGAAGTAGCTCAGAGCAAGAGGATAAGGGTACGCTTCCTAAGATTGGAAGGGGAAACGGGGGAGTACAAGTACCGAGGATATCAAGTGGTGCCTCACAGAGAGGCTCAGTCTCTGCTTCTCGTGGTCCCTGCGGGTACTGTGGGAAGCCGAATCACACGGAGAACGTCTGCTGGAAGAAAGGAAGAAAATGCCTGCGTTGTGGGAGCGCAGACCATCAAATCGCAAATTGCCCAGGCTGATCGCGAGAAGGGAGTAGGAGCCAACAGCCAATCACGACCAACCCCGACCAGTCGAAGGGGGAAAAGAATGGATCGAAAGTGTCAACTCGGGTGTACTCCTTAGAACAACATCGAGTCTCTGACCCATGTGAGGATGTGGAAGGTAAGATTCTGGTATTCCACCATTTGCCACTGTTTGCAATTTGGGAAGGAAGAATTCAATGAGCCTGGCCAGTGAAGGGATACAGATTGGTTAGCTAAGTATGATACTCCATTTACCTGTGAGAAGGAAGTAGAAAATTTTTGCATCCCGGAGAAGGCGATGATAAGGAATTTCGAGGACGAAATTCTTTTATGGGGGAGAGAGTGAGAGGACCCGTAATTTTCTGAATTTCTAGGTTTTATTTTCTTTTAATTGCACGTTTTTCTACATTTTCTTTATTTGAAAAAATTTTAAAAATAATTTTTATGAGTAAATATAGTTTTTAAATGATTTTTCTAGTATCGATTAGTTTTTGAGAAATTAAGAGCGTATACCGGAGGTGGGACCCGCTAGTGCGAAAAGTTCGGAAAAATTCGGCCCGTTAGGTTAGGTTTTGGATACTAGGTTTAATTTACCGGGTGTTATAAGATAATTAGAGGTTGTTGTATGGATAAGAGTGGAGAGACAAAAGGATAACCTAGCATTAAAGAGAGGGACAAATGTCACTTTGCTATTGGACTTGGAATTTGACCATAAGACCATCTTACCACCTTTACCAAATAAATACCAAAAAATTGGCCAAAAATCCTCTTATTTTTCCCTCTCTTGGCTGAATTTCTTGGAGAACAAAAGAAAGAAAAGCTATCAAATTTCTTCTACTCAATCTTGCTCAATCTCACAACTTAACCGATAAAACTTCAAATCACTCCATAAAAACCCTTAGCTAGGTGGTAGTGAAGTAATAGGTGAAGTGGTTTGAAAGATAGTGGTGTAAGTTGCTTCCTTTCTTGAGATTTCAAGGTGAGTAGTCAAGAAATTCCATCTTTGGCTTTGATAATGATAAATTCAAGACTTGTGAAGGTTAGTTAGGTGATTTTGTGGAGGTTTTCATGACTTTTGGTGGTGTTTGATGAATTTTTGATTTTATGCAAAATTTTTCTGTTTTTATATGTTTAATGTTGTTTGGCCATGCATGATGGTCTAGTATGGGTTAGAATGAAACTTTGGTATGATAATTGTAATGATTAGTGGAAAATTTCTGGTTTGAAGCAAAAATTCCAGATTAGGGTTTCTATGAAGCCTGTTCTGCCCGGTACTATTCGACTAGGTTAGAGGCCGAATTAGCCTTGGGTTAAAACATGAAAGTTGTAGAGGATGGTATTTTATAGTTGCCTGCAAATTTCAGCTCAATCGGAGAAACGTAGCCTGTGAAAAGACCGAAATACCCCTGCTGCCCTGTTTATGTCCGAACCTGCTAATCCGCTTCTGTAATTGGTTCGTTTGACCAGGAATACTACTGATTTGGTTGATGATGTCTTCTTAAAACTTATAACCTTGTATCTTAGATTTCAAATGGCTTTGGAATCACTTGAATTGGAGTTGTATATGTTGAGATATGACTGAATGAATCCGGACTGCCACAGTAAACATCGAATTGGAAAATCTGGGGTTGTTTTGGTAAATTTGACTTAGATACATTGCAAACTGGACTGAGTGACCTTCTTCAACATTGTAGCCCTTTCTCTTAGCTTCAAAATAGTGTAAATTACACCTCAATCTGACAAGGATAGCTTCAGTTGTGTTAATTCCGCTAAGCAACAGCAAATCTGCCTTTTGTTTTCCAACCCAAACTTCGTTTCCGCATATGTCCTAGTTTGATTTTTCACTTATACGTTCCATGTGATTTTACTCTAGTGATATGTGGATTTGGTTTATGACTCGTATTCAAGCCTTATGGTGGCTCTAATTAAAGGTGTTTGATAGCTTGTGATTTGTGGGTGTTGAGGTTTGGTTGGAAAGTAAAGAAAGACAAGGGAAATGCTGTCAAAATTTTCGCGGAGCTTCTGCACAGTCTCGGGAAATTTACTATATCTTGATGTAGGAATGTTGGAATTGAGTTCCGTTTATTGCGTTTTAAACTAGATTCATAGGGCTATAAACTGTATAAATTTTGGACCCTTTTTATGTCTATACCATTTATGGTGATTTTTCAAATTTGACTGAAATATTGTACCTGTTCTGTCTTTCACTGGATAAAGCAGCAATTTGAAGCTTGAATTTGACTGACTTGCGTTCTGAATCTTATAAGGATGTTTTCTGGAAAGTTATAGCCCTTTGAATGTATTTTCCAACGGTATAACTTTTACTAATTTTGGACTTACAAAACTTGATATATGATTTTTCATATAGGGTCGCACGAAACTGGAAAATCCTGTTTTCCTGGTATGGATCTTGCTTTCATTATCTACTTCAAATTTGGAATTGGTCAGTCATTGTAGGTAGGCCTTTGAGGTTGTTCATGCCTTTAAGACTAATTGTTACCTTGTCACTCCGAGGTCACCTCTTTGCTTTGCATTAATGGTTCTTTTGACTAGGCATATGGCTCGTAACCGAGTCTCACTTTCGAATTCCATACTCGGTCCTGGAGTCGGGTCTTAAGTGTTTGCCTTGATTGTTCTAGGAGGTGCCGGCGAGTAAAGCCACACTTGGGAAGGAAACTTTTGAAATTTTCCTTGTTTGATCAGGTGAGTGTACCACTCCCCTGAATTATTGCTAAACTGGTTTCCTGTACTTGCCAATTGCTAGTTGAATGTCTTTCCTGACTGTTTATCTTGTATGAGACGAGGGTGTACTTTATCACACTCGTTCTCTTGCCTGTACTGAACAAACTGGAATCTATTACTTGTACTTGTCATGTACTTGCACTTGTTATGATGTAGTTTAGAAGAGTATCCAACGACCTTCCTGTTAAACCTGAGCTCAACCTCATGGAGAGTTAATTAAATCGAGCCAGCGAGGGCTTGGTCGAGATAATTGACAAACCATGGGTGCCTGTTCCTGGGGAAATCTTTGGGTATTGAGACTCTTGATTCCGGTATACTCGAGTATTACCATTCCTGTTCCTGTTTGGCGTTCGGGCCCGGTAAGGGGTATGTTGGTGTTCGGGATTTTGGCATTAAAGTGGTGATCTACTGGACTGGTTCCTTTATTTGAACGTTGACGGAGGGTCAACAAGACTGGATCAAGTATAGCAACGGAGATTTGGCTCCTGAGAGCCATCTGTATCCTTTACATTGTGACATTCATTCATTTCTCGTATTTGATGTGAATATGTGCCTCCAAAGTGCTTTCACATGAATTCTACTGATTCTACTGTTTATACTGTTTGTATCTCATTGAGCTTCTAGCTCACCCCGTTCCGTTATCCTTGTTTTCCTTGCAGGAAATCACCTTTTGAAGATTATGATGTTTTGAAGCATGAGTTGAGCTAGTTTAGTATTCTTTTGTATAGCTCCTCGATGGTTGGAAAACCTTAAATGTATTTTAACCAAACAATTCCCTTTTGAATTGTAAATTTGCAACCATGTGTATATAAAAGTGTTTAACCATGTTCCTAAGTTGATTGGGTTTGGAAATGTTCTTTTCTAGGGTTATCTAAAGTTGTTGTGCTTGGTTGGGTTTCAGACAGTGAATGTTATCTTCTCGAAGTTCTTTTGAGCGGTTGGTAGGGTTTACGCTCGTTCTGGATCTGTAGTCCCGGCGAGAGCTGGACAGGCGGTCCGCCGAACCCTTTGGTTCGCCTTAGGGGGAGGTGGGGCTGTCACAAAGTGAATCTCCAAGTATTTGTGAGTTTGTGTGAAAGATTTGAGTGAAAATGGAAGCTCAAATGAGATGAAATGAAGAGAGGCTCTTCTCCTTCTTCCCTTGGAAGCTTTTGGCCAGCAAGAATGAGAATAGAGAGAGATGGTTGCTGATAACTAAAGCTTCCCTTGGAAGCTTGGAAACTTGGGGCCAAAGTTTGTCTCAAAAGCCAACTACCAATAGTTTCGCGCGCGCGCGTTTCGTGTCCGTTTTCTCTCGGGTTCGTTTCACTTGTGCACTATATCTTTAATGTACTTCTTTTAACATTATAATTATTCTCTCTTAGTAGTCTAGAATAAGTTTCTTAATCTCTATTTAGCCGTTCCGGCTCGATATACTTGAATTTTTGATTCACGCGCGATAAAGCGAAATTATTTTTTTTGAACTCATTCACCACTAATGCCTCAATTAACTTTTCTTAGTCTATTATTATTCATTCTTAATTCTCCAAGACTAATGCACTCTTGGATCGAATTTACCTCAAAAAATGTGTACTCGTTATTTCTTACCGAACGAGCCTCCGAAAAATAAATTTGTCTAACGAAACGTTTTAAAAACGTAAGTGAGACATTGTTTTGTGTAAATGGATTTAAAATGGATGAAATAAATTATTCAGAGAAAACGGGTGAATAAATATTTAAATAAGCTAGTAATATCTGATAGAATAAAAAAATTTCCAGGTCCTCACAACTACGACCTCCTCTGTATAAAGCTCCCCGTGAAGCTCCTGCGGTCCTTACTCCTCCCATTCCTCTTCCTATCTTGGAAGGCGGGGCACTCTTACTAGCCTGACCAGAAGTATAACTAGAAATATTCCTTTTCTTAGAGTGAAAGTCCCTAACTTGCATCATTACGCTCTCAACTCTTTGAACTTTCTCCAAAGCTTCAGTAAATGTAGAGATTTGGGCTACAGCCAGGCCCTCCTAAATCTCCACATTAAACCCTTGTACAATCGTCTTATCCTTTTCCGCTCATTAGTCACCAATTCGGAAGCGTACTTAGAGAGCTTAGTGAACTTCCCTTCGTACTCAGCTAAACTAAGAGTTCCTTGTCCCAACTTGATGAACTCATCCTCCCGCTTCTCTTGGATCAGAGGCGGAAGAAACTTTTCATTAAACTCCCTCATAAAATTTTTCTAATTCCAAGGGGTTTGGACTCTCTCCCACTTTCCCTTTATCATGTCCCACCAAGCACGAGCTATCCCCTCAAATTGGAAAGCAGCAACGTTCACTCACCTATCTTCGGTATAATCTAAGGCGGCGAATATATTGGTCATCCTCTCCAACCAATTCTCCGCTACCTCGGGGTTAGGTTCTCCAGTGAATTTAGGCGGGTTAAATTTCAGAAATCTCTCCAACGCTCTATCTTCCTCTCTATCCTGGGCCCTGGGTTGCTTAAGTGGCCCTAGAACATGTCTCTCAGCTAACCGTTCAAGGATATCAGTCATCCTATTAATGGCAGTAGCCACTTGGTTACCCTCTAGATTCTCTTGTCCCTGGGTCGGCCCAGTTGCCGATCCCTGATCATCACCTTGAGGTTGGGTTTACCTAGTCCCTCGCCCATGACCTCGACCACTCCCTCGTCCGTCCATAATTCTAGGTATGCCTAGTACAAGAAATAAAAGTAATTACACGAGGAAATATTTAAAATTAGAACCAATCATGAAAACATCAAAAATAACAATAATTTACATATATTTACACTTTAAAGTCCATACAATTAGCAAGTCATGGGGGATTACAAAAATATAGCACACAGGTGCCACAAAAGTACTTTTAGTCATGTACGACTAAAGTAAAGCCAAGTGCCTCAAAAGTAGGCTACACAGTCAAGCAAAATACAATGGCCTTAGCACTAGCATCACCCCAGCTATTTCTAACCACAAAAGTCAAAAGCCTATCACTCAAGGTCTAGTCCACAGTAGGGCTATCAGGTGGAATCTCCTCCTCAGGGTCCTCCTCCGGATCCTCCTCCTGAGCCGGACTCTGAACAACGTCCATCATCTCGTCAATCAGCATGGTAGTATCTGCTAGGATCCCAGTGGCCCGATCCCGAACCTCCTCGCCTATCCTAGTAAGTCGAGCCCTAGCTCTCTGAAGCTCATCACGAGCGGCCTCAGCTTTAGCCACCTCATCCACTACGGTCCCCTCTAACACAGCAATCCTACCACTCTGAGCATTCATCATAATGCTCAGCTCCTCTACCTCCTGAAGTAGAGCTCTGTTGGTATTCACCAACTGGCGACGCTCATCATCAAGGGAAAATACAAGGTCATTCGGATAAGCGTATGTCGCCCTACAGATACACTTGGGAAACCTAGTAAAGGGCGAGTAATGCACACGAGCTCCTCCACCCTATGCTCTATAGTAAATAGATCTAAGGGGCTGCACGTGGCCATTAGCATGGCCACTACCATTAGTAACAGGTCCTCCATTACCATTCTCCATCTCTGCAAAACAATCACAATTTTCGGGTTAAAAACTTAGAGTCACTAACTCGTTCAAATATAACTTAGGGTATACTAGGTTATCTCATTCCTATTTTTAGAAGTAAAGTCTCTCGTACATCTCCCAAATAGATCTCTAACCTAGTGCTCTGATACTAACTGTGACGCCCCCACTTCTCCCTAAGGCGAACCAAAGGGTATCCGCGGGATGTCTGCCCAGCTCTCACCAGGACTCAGTATAATTCCAGTTCAAACTTAAAGTACAATACTAACGCTGAAAGTCAGAATAAAGGTACGGAGTCATTCCCATACATAAATATTCAATCTTACATCACAAGTTCAAAATACATCCACTTTCCAAAACATACAACTTCCCAAAAAGATGTCTAGACAAATACATTCCAAAATTCTAGTCAAAAGAGCCATCATGTAGGCTTTTCCATAATCCCTTCCAGTTCATCTCCTGTTAAAGAAAACAAATCTAATGGGGTGAGCAGATGCTCGTGAGGCCAACAAAACATGCAAAACACATAGTTCAAGTAGTAATGACAATTAAGCCAGAATTAAAGGGTTACATTCAAGCAATTTACAATTTCAAATAAACACATTCAATGAGGATACAGGAGCTCTCAGGAGCTAAGTTCCACTAGCTTTGCCAAGCCTCGATCAATTACTTCCCCGCGATGACACTCAGTCAACCGGGTCGGCATTTAAGTCCGTAGAACTCCACTTACACATCAATTCCGTCCACCATACATCGCACCGGGCCCGAACATCAATAAAAGGCACTACTACGCGAGTAGGCCAAGCTAGATCTCTCAATAGATCAAGCTTACAGTTATCTCATGGTTCACCAAACTTCTCGACCAAGCCCTTGTTGGTTCGAGTCACAAGATCGGCCAATTGAGATTTGGGCGTCCCTACAGTTTAGTTATAAGTCGAGAAGATTCACTCCAACGACATACAAGCAGTTCAGTTATAAGTCGAGGAGATTCACTCCAATGACATGCAAGCAGTTCAGTTACAATTCAGTTACAAGCAATTCAGTTCAGTCGTTCAATCAGTTAAAAAAGAACGAGTGCGATAAAGTACACACTTAACTCAACAGTCATAAACCATTCGGTCCATAAGAAGCAATTCACATAATTGCAACAAGTTATGCACTTGACACTCACCAATCAAAATAGGGAGTAAGTGCTTAACAACTTTTAGGCGTCTGCTTCGAGATCCTCTTGAAGGTCCCCTTGAGCGCCTGAGCAAATAATAATTGTAGACACCAAATTTTTGATTTTTTTAACTTTTTAACTTTATTGGTTTCATTCATTTAATTTTTGCTTTATTGGTTTCAATTCTAGAGTTGTTATTTTATTTTTGTTCTAGTTCATTTTTATTTTATTATTATTTTTGTCTTCATACTAAATTTCAAAAAAAAAAAGGGAAAAATGAAAAATACAAAAATACAAAATAATGTGTGAAATTAGTGGAAGTTGGCATGCTAGACAAATGGAGGACATGCACTAGGACAAGTGTCCCTTTTATATTTGGACAACACATCACTTAGGAGGGGGGAGATGGAGACACTTGTAGGATTGAGGATTTGGAAACAAAAAGAAAAGAAAAGGGCCAAAAAAAGAAGAAGGGAACGGAGGGCAGAAGAAGAAAAAGGGCGGCGGACAGGACAAGAGGGGAGGAACAAAAACAAGGGGTCGGGACGGCTAAGAAAGAAAAAGAAAACAGAGAGAGGGGAGAGTTTTCGGGGACGGCTAGGAAAAAGCAACGGAAAAATCTGAATGGGAGGATTCCAGTAGCGGCTAGGGTTTAGAAAAAGAGAGCTTTGAAAAAGGAGGAGCTTTGTGTGGAAAGAGGGTTTCGTCTGGGGAGGAGCTTGACCGAACAAAAAAAAAAGAAAACTGGAGAGCTCAGGGGCAGTAGAAAGCCAAGGGAGGATCGAGTGAAGAAAAAGGAGGAAACTTGCTGAAGATTCATCACCAAGCGGGCGAATCAGTCTTGTTCGTGACTGTTTCCAAGAGCGAGTAGTCTTCTCCTACACTCTCTGTGGACGTCAGGCAACGACTTATGTTCAGTGACCGCTCTTTAAAAACACCTCCAACCTGGCCAAATTGGTGCTCCAAGTTGTGGGTTCTTCAATGTTGGAAGTTTTGCGACTGAAGTTCTCGACAGCGTCTCTGGAATCAGCGTGATCTTTGGGGTGATTTTCCACGTTCATTTCAGTCCGCCAAGATTCTGAGGTAACGGTAGTTTCTCTCCTTGTTGCTTTAGCGAGATTTTTCATGAGAACCCAAGTCTGTGGAACGTGAATCTTGGGCTATCTGTGTTGGTGGTTTGGCTTCATGATTTTTATCATGTTTTGCTTCTTGATGTTTCCCTGCTTGCTATTTGTTTTGTGTCTCTTTAGTGTTAGATACAAGCGCCTGAGTTCAGGATCTGGTGTTGTTTGGAATTGGTTTTGTGTAATCTTTGGGTTGTTGAGCCACGGAAGTTGCAGACAGCAGCAATAAAATTGCAGAAAAATTTCCAACTTTGATATTTTTTTCTTTTGGCATGAAACGGATTTAGAGTTAGGTTTTGTTTAGACTATGAACCATGAAGTGTTGGAGTTGCTTTCTTTATATCTTTGCTGCATTATTCATATTCATTTGCTTCATGGATTTGCTGGGGATAGGCAATTGCATTTTAGGTGATGTTGATGACAATGGCTGAAGCTTTCGATGTCCTAAGTTCAATTTCTTTTGCTGATTTTACGTCCAGCTCCTTTGTCTGATTTCTGTTGGGGTAGACGATTGCATTTGAATAATGCTAACAACATGGGTAGAAGTCATAGCATAGAGGCTTGGATAGGTTTCATCTCTATGTGTCCTTGCGGCATTTTTTACATTCAGTCGCATGAGGAAAGAACTAAAAATTGCAGAACGTTGATTCCTTATAATTGCATGAATTTCTGGCATTTAAACCTAAAAGCTGTATGGTGAAAAGTGGAAAACATGCTTGCGAACTTGTTACCTTGCTCCAAGTTGTTGTTAGTTGAGCTGTTGGTAGTGTTTGGATAGCAAAGAATTGCAGCAAAAGGAAACTCAAATGTTGCAGAAGTTTTTTCGTTAATTGTATGCCCACATTCTTGTCTTTGTTCTCCTTGCTTGTTTTCTTCTTGTGATGATTTAATTCTGTCCCCGGTGCCTCAAAGTCTCCTCCCTTGTTGCATGAAACCGTGAATTCCATGTTAGCTGGAGCGTTTTTTAATTGCTATACTACGGTTTTGCTGCTCATGAAGTTAACGGCTTGCTTCTAAAGCTGTTACATAACAACCCATTCGCATGATAGCTTCTGTTAGCTTTGCATTCGGTGTGTGATTTTGTATGCATGATAAGCCTAATAAGAACTTGAGATTGGGTGGTTTGAGATGATTGAACGCATCTGCCATGTAAAGTACTGAAGCTCAAAAGTATTGCTTGCTGAAGCTTAAAACCATTTTGCATGAAAGTTCTCTTGTTGCTGGAATGTTTCTCAGTTGTCGCATGAAATTTGCATGAAAATCTTCTTCATTCTGGCTCTTGCATGCATGATAAGTTTGGTGGGAGCTTGAGGTTGGGTTTTGGTTTGAGATGGTTGTGTGAATTTGCCGGGCAAAGTTGCTGAAGTTTAAGAGCATAAGAAATGTTGCAGAAACATTCTCTTCGTAGCATTTGCATGCTTTTGCATGAAAGTCTTTCTGAAAATTGCAGTTTGGCCCCCCAAGTCTCCCCTTGTTCCACTATGACCCAACCAATTGATTAATTTCCTCAATTTGGTCCTCGGCAGCTCTAATTTTACAACTTTTCATTGCTTGTTTGCTTCAATTAACCACCATGCTTTGTTTAAATTGCACTTAATTCATGATTTTAAGAGCTTTATGATCAAGTGAGTTTGTATTTGCATATTTTCTTTAATTGTCTCAAATTAAATTGGTGCCTTGACATTTTCTTTACTTTTGGAGGGTAAATAAGTCATTTCACCCCATTAGAGCTCCAACTCAAGGGAGGTACACCTTATCCTTTATTTTTGACTTTATTTGACCCTACGTGCGTATATGTGTCTTATGTGTGCAATTGCATGACTTTAAGTGTTTATTTCATTTTCACTTTATTTATTTCTCTAGTTGCTTAGTTTTTTGCTTTAATTTTCGTTCAATTTCATCATTTGGGAGGCACTCGAATGCCAAAATTGTAATAGTTAGGAATTTAATTGTTTTATTCCTTCTTATTTCCCCTTTTAGATTGTAGTAGGCTTCCCCCTCCTGATGTAATAGTTAGGGCTTTATTTGCTTTACTCGCCTTATGTGTGTTGCATGCTTACGTGCTATGTGTTACCGCTTTCTTAGGTTTTGGCATCTAGATATACATGCTTATGTGTTATGTGAATTACGTGCTCATATGTCTACTTGCTTTAATTGTGCACATTACTTATATATGTGTATGATGGATGCAAATGCACGTAACCGTGGCTAGTCCAATACTAGTCATGGTTGTCCCCTCGAGCTCTTGCAAGTCCAATGCTTGTGAGAGAGCGTAGATGTGGGCTAGTCCAATGCTAGACCCAATAGGGCCGCCCCTCGCTAGTACATACTTGCATGCCCTCAATACATCTTCATTCATTTTTCTCTTTTTAGTTTTACATATTTGCATGACCCTTTACTCCCTTTCCCTTGCACATTTAAGGTTGCATTTCATTCTAGTTATTAAGGTCATTTGCTTGATTAGATTAGGGATACCCCTTGAGTATGGGATATGGACGAGTTTGGCTTTTCTAGCCTTAGCACGCTCGTATTCCCTCTATCAAAGGGAAAATTGAGTCACGAACATTAGTCCCCCGTACCCGACATGATGCATTCCTTTAAGACATGTATATTTCTATAATTATTTTATTCTTTTCCTTTTCTTGGAGTCTCATATTTTTGCATCATTCGTGACCTCTCTAAAGAGTCATTATTGGGCATCACAATTAATGTGATTGGCACTACTCAAGCTTTGGAAGAGAAATTTTGCCCCCCGATACCCTCCTAGGTCTAGGGTTTGCATTCATATAGTACATCCAAATGTGATAAATCTTTTGGTTAAAAATAAGAAAATCCTTGACTAAATCACGCAACTAGCCTTGGCTAGGTTGAGAGGGTGCCTTAGACCTCGTCCTTGCCTTCCCTCTCATCAAATGTGACTCCCGAACACTTTCTCTGATTTTTGTAGACTTATGAGTCGTTTAAAAGGGTTTTCTATAATTGTACTCAAAAATTTATTTTTTAGGTGACTTGGTACACCTTAACTCAATACCAAGTGGCGACTCCAATTTTTATTCAAAACCCTTTTAAACTATTATTTTGGGTCGAATCGTCGCATTTTCAAGTCCCATTTAGACCCATATTTTTATTCATTTTCTTTGTAAATCAAAATTCATTTTTCAAATCAAGAAATTCACTTTTTAAACCATTTATTTTTCTTATAAAAATGGGGCGCGACAATAATTGACTATCACACACTATTACTTATATACCCCTTGTTAACAAGAAAGATTGTACCCTTGTACAATACTAAGAAAATATCATGAAAGAGAGCCATAATTACTCAAAAATCGAGGCTCAAAAGTAGGGTTTAATAACACAAGGAAAAACTGATTTCCTTCATGAAATCAAGTTTAAAACGGTCAATCAATATCAAAGGATAGGGAAGAGTTTCCAAAAACTCATTTCCCATCGAATCGGAAAATTTTAGTTTTACACGCCTAACTTAGAAAAATCAGAACTTGCACTCAGTAGGTCTAAAATTGGAAAACTTTATACCGTTGGAATCTTGGTTCAAAGTGTTAAAAGTTCCCGAAAGACACCTTTCCAAGATTCCAGACAGAAGACATTTGAATTTCAGATCAAAGTGGCTGACTTGAGCATACAAGACAGTTTCGATCATATTTTTCGGTAAACTTTTGGAAATTCGGCAAAATTCACAGGAAGTGAACTAGCCTCTAAGATTCATAATACAATAAGAGTTCTAAACTTAGTTTCGAACACAATAAGCAGAACTAAATTCGGAGTTTTGAGTGCCAAAATATAGCAGTTCAAAGTTGGCTAAAATCGAGGACAGTTCAGTAAATTTTTTAGATTTGAAGAACAACTTTGGTACATCATTTGGGTATCGAAATGGTCTTAGAATAACACCAAATTTGGTACCATTAGACTTCCATATGAGGGCTATTCCTCTATCAAATTTCATGTAGAAAATCGTACTGGAAGGCAGTTAACTAAACTACCAAAGTTCAAGAAATTTCCAAGACAAATCTGTCTTCTTGTTTTCTTTCCCTTTTCAAACACTTTGCACCATGAAATCAGTCCCATTTCGGTTCATTTGTGAAACCAAGGTCCAAGAAACATTTTATCAGTAATTGATAGTTGGTTGACATCAAAATTTCAAAATAAAGCCTCTCACAAGCAACCAAATCAGTCGGCTAGCCAAAAAGAAGGGTTTTCCAGTTTTGTCATAGTTTGGAAATAGAACCATATCTCACTCAATACAACTTGGAATTGAGAATGGTTGGTCCCGTTGGAAAATAGAATCATAAGGTTACATTTTATCAGAACAAATTGTTTTCAAAATCAATTCCTAGGTGAGAGAAAATAGAGCCACAAAATGCAGCTTCTACATTTCTCTCGGATAGGCCAACAGAACAGGGCAGCAACTTTGCCGACTCACTACGGCTCACTCATTTTGAAGCAGAAAGTGAATTTTATACCGTTGGAAACCTACAACTATCTAGTTTCAAATGTCGCAAACGACACTTGATTTTGATGTCTGTACAAAAAGATATGTTTGATCAAAGAACACTGCCAGTGGACCACTGCTACACGAATTTTCCAAATTTGTTCTTGCCAAAATTCAATTTTTATCCAACCAATCCAAATGATTTTTGGTAGAAACTTTCTACACAACATATATACATCATTTTCAAAGTCATTTGAGCATCAAAAATTTGAACTAAATACACGGCACAAACAGGACAGATTTCGGTCATCAATCCCACGCAACTTCCTTCGATCTTTCCTTCAATTCTATATCCATAATCATCTTAAACAACACTTAAACAATTCAAACCAAGTATTATATCATCATATTAGCCCATACAACCAAGGTGGCAATTCATAGAGCCCACTTCAACCAATTCAATCCAAGTACTAACAACAATAATGAAGCTGCAAACTTCAAAGCTAAGAATAAAACCCATTAAAGCCAAGGATAAAAGGTTGGATGATTACCTCCTAGCTTCAAGAGAGACCAGAAATTTTTGTCCCAAAAACTCCTAAGAAAACCAGCAAGATGAGGACCTCCACCAAGAGTAAGTAAGTTTCCAAGTAGTTGTGAGGTTGTGTGAAAGATTTGAAGTGAAATGGAAGCACAAAGTGAAGTGGAATGAAGAGAACTTTTCTTCTTCTTCCTTGGAGTGTTTCGGCCGAGCAAGGTGGTGAGGAGAGAGAGAGTGAGCTGAAGAATGAAGCTTCCCTTGGAAGCTTAAGTGTTTTGTGGTTATAATTTGCACAAAAGTCAACTATAAATAGTACTCGTGCCCGCGCGTTTCGTGTCCGTTTTCTCTCAAGTTTGTTTCACTTGTGCACTAAACCTCTAATGTACTTCTTTTAACATTATAATTATTCACTCTTAGTAGTTTAGAATAAATTTCTTAAATCTCCATTGGGTCGATTTGACACGAAAACGTGAACTTCCGATTCGCGCGCGATAAAGAAAAACTTAAAAGAAATTCTTGTAACGATAATATAAGCAACTAATACTGGGGTAAATAATCATAAAAATAACTATTTTAGAAATAAATAAATAAATAAAATATGAGTCCTCACAGAGTGTAAACACTAAGGGAGTGATAGTGAGATCTATATATCTATTATTTGCACTAACATTTTGTAGGGTCTTAAGCATGTCCAATGGAGGTGAATCAATTCATTGTGACCCAAAGCTTAACAATGAAGCTCTCATAAGTGAGTTTCAAAGAATGTTGACCCGTTCTCTTGAACCGATTCACGAGTGGATAGACAACTTGGAGAATTTCGTGGCATTCCAAAAACGTAGCAATACTCGAGTTCCTCGTCTTGAATCTGAAAATTCCAGCAATGGGGATGAGGAGTTCGAAAGACGACATCGCTATGATAAACGTCCCAACCGACGCAGAGATGAGCCAATCAAAGGGATAAAACTTAAAATCCCTTCATTCCAAGGCAAATCTAATCCGGATGTGTACTTAGAGTGGGAAAGCAAGATCGAGATGATCTTTGATTGCAACACTTACACCGAAGAGCAGAAAGTGAAACTTACAACTATCGGGTTCACCGACTACGCCTTGGTTTGGTGGGAACAACTCCTTGCTAGTAGAAGGAGAAATAGGGAACGAGCTATTGGAACTTGGGAAGAATTGCGAGGCCTAACGAGGAAAAGGTTCATACCTCATTACTACCACCGAGATTTGCATCAAAAATTGCAAACTTTCGCGCAAGGTAGTATGACGGTTGAAGACTACTTGATGTGTGCATGGATGAGTCAAGTCCGGTTGATGATCAAGTGAGAGTTCCATTGAGCCCAGTTACACGTGCACGGGTCAAGCGCTTCAAAGAGTCTCTTCAGGCCCTTGTTCGAAATGTTCAAGACCAACAAGGGATCCATAGGAACATTGAAGACCTGGAAGCAACTACTCAACTTAGCTACTGATACGCTCCTCGATCAATACGTTTCGAAACATGTAGCACGTTTGCCCAAGGATCTAGCGAGATTTCCAACCGTTTGGATTTGCGACTCCTAGACTCAAGAAGGACGACACGACTTGAATCAAGGTGGTAGAACAATGACTCCAATCGAGGTGGATACTCTAATGGATAGGTCGGTTGAACAATCAAGGACAATCGCGAGATCGCTCAAGAACCCTTGCCAAGCAAGTAAAGGGAATTGTACTCTCCAATTTTAAGAGAAAACAAAACAGAATTTTAATTTCAAAAGTACGTAACCCTTCTACCATACAACTTGTGCCTTTTTATAGGCTAAAGAACTTGATGAAAACCTAAGGCTAGGGAAGGGGAAGGGTTTGGCCAAGCTAGGGCTAGGTGGACCGACCCCTTTAATTGGAAAATCGAAAAAGACTAGCTAATGAACTAAAGCCCAAACTAACAACCATCACTTAGCTCCTCATGGGCTTGGATCATTGTGTAGACAACTCGATGATCAATTTATAAGCCTTCAATGTTCCTATGGACCCCTTGTTGGTCTTGAACATTTTGAACGAGGGCTTGGAGAGACTCTTTGAAGCGCTTGGCCCGTGCACGTGTAACGGGGCCCAATGGTACTCGCACTTGGTCTTCACCATCTCCATTCCCGCACACATCAGTCCCCTCCACTTGAGAAGGATTTGTCCTCAAATATGGATCCTCCTCGTCAAGGAATGGGCTCAAGTCTGCGACAATGAAGGTCGAGCTAACATTGTACTCCCCAGGTAGCTCCAATTTGTAGGTATTGTCATTGATTCGTTGGAGCACTCGAAAGGGTCCATCTCCCCTTGGGGACAGTTTCCTTTGGTGCTTCTTAGGAAATCGCTCCTTCTGTAGGTGCAGCCAAACCCAATCTCCAGGTTTTAAAATCATCTTACGACGATGCTTGTTAGCTTGCTGGATTTATTACTGAGTACGCTTCTCAATGTTGGCTCGCACAGCTTCATGTAACCTGCGTACAAAATCAGCTTTCTTTTTTCCTTCTAAGCTTGTGTGCTCAGAGGAAGGTAAGGGTGCCAAATCAAGGGGGGTCAGAGGGTTAAAGCCATAAACAATCTCAAATGGTGAGTAGTGTGTTGCACTATGAACAGTTCGATTATACGCAAATTCAACATGGGGCAAACACTCTTCCCAAGATTTGAGATTTTTCTTAATTAAAGCCCTGAGTAAAGTTCCAAGTGTGCGATTAACTACCTAAGTTTGTCCATCGCTTTGGGGGTCACTTGTGGTCGAAAATAATAGTTTAGTGCCAATTTTAGACCACAAAGTCTTCCAAAAGTAACTTAGAAACTTCACATCCCTATCACTAACAATGGTTTGAGACATACCATGCAAACGTACAATTTCTTTAAAGAACAAGTTAGCAATATGAGACGCATCATCAATTTTATGACAAGGGATAAAATGAGCCATCTTAGAGAATAGATCAACTACCACATAGATGGAGTTATTACCCCTTAGTGATCTAGGTAGGCCCAAAACAAAGTCCATAGACAGGTCTACCCAAGGATAATGCGGAATAGGTAATGGGGTATACAAGCCATATGGATTCGTTTTAGACTTGACCGTGTGGCAAGTGGCACATCTACCAACCATGCGTTCAACGTCCATACGCATATAAGGCAGTAAAAGTGTTCTTGCAACATTGCTAAAGTCTTAACAATGCCAAAATGACCCATTAGACCACCACTATGTGCCTCTCTAACCAAAAGATCACGAATAGACGAATTAGGCACACACAACTTATCCACATAGAACAAAAATCCATCATGCAAGAAATACTTTCCATGCGGACTCTTAGTGCAGGAGGCATAAATGTCACCAAAATCGAGATCATGTGCATAGAGTTCTTTGAACATTTCAAAACCTAGCAGCTTAGCATCGAGGAAAGCAAGCAAAGAATGTCTACGAGAAAAGTGCATCGGCTACCATATTCGTTTTGCCAATTTTATACTTAATGACATAAGAAAAGGTGTCAATGAAACTTACCCATTTGGCATGTCTCTTGCTCAGTTTCGGTTGCCCCTTGAGAAACTTCAATGATTCGTGATCAGTGTGTATCACGAACTCCCTTGAACGAAGGTAGTGTTGCCATGTCTCCAAGGCTCTCACAAGTGCGTACAACTCCTTGTCGTACGTGGGGTAGTTCAGGTGCAGCACCTCCAAGTTTCTCACTAAAGAATGAACACGGCCTCTTGTCTTGCTTGAGAACAGCTCCAATCCCTACACCAGAAGCATCACACATTATACCTCATTACCCATCCCACATTATCCTTGGGTAGACTTGTCTATGGACTTTGTCTTAGGATTACCTAGATCACCAAGGGTAATGACTCCATCTATGTGGTAGTTGATAGATTCTCTAAGATGGCTCATGTTATCCCTTGTCATAAAACTGATGATGCATCTCATATTGCTAACTTGTTTTTTAAAGAAATTGTACGTCTGCATGGTGTGCCTCAAACCATTGTTAGTGATCAAGATGTGAAGTTTTTGAGATACTTTTGGAAGACTTTGTGGTCTAAACTTGGCACTAAACTACTCTTTTCAACCACAAGTCATCCCCAAAGCGATGGACAAACTGAGGTTGTCAATCGCACACTTGGCACGTTACTCAGGGCTTTGATTAAAAAGAATCTTAAATCGTGGGAAGAGTGTTTGCCACATGTTGAATTTGCTTACAATAGAACTGTCCATAGTGCAACACACTACTCACTCTTTGAGATTGTTTATGGATTTAATCCCCTGACCCCCCTTGATTTGGCACCCATACCTTCCTCTGAGCAAACAAGCTTAGATGGGAAAAAGAAATCTGAGTTTGTGCGCAGGTTACATGAAGCTGTTCAAGCCAACATTGAGAAGCATACTCAGCAATACATCCAGCAAGCTAACAAGCATCGTCGCAAGATGGTTAATGAACCTGGAAATTGGGTCTGGCTACACTTGAGGAAAGAAAGGTACCCCAAGTAATGCCAAAGTAAATTGTCCCCAAGGGGTGATGGACCTTTCCGAGTGCTCCAACGTGTCAATGACAATGTTTACAAATTGGAGATACCGAGGGAATACAGCGTTAGTGCAACCTTCAATGTAGCAGACTTGAGCTCGTTCCTTGACGAGGATGATCTAGATTTGAGGACAAATCCTTCTCAAGTGGAAGGGACTGATGTGTGCATGGATGAGTCAAGTCCGGTTGATGATCAAGTGAGAGTTCCATTGGGCTCAGTTACACGTGCACGGGCCAAGCGCTTCAAAGAGTCTCTTCAGCCCCTTGTTCGAAATGTTCAAGACCAACAAGGGATCCATAGGAACATTGAAGGCCTGGAAGCAACTACTCAGCTTAGCTACACCTTGATCCGAGCCAATGAGGGTTCGAGTGATAAGTATTGGTCCGATTGTTAGTAGTAGTCTGATGAGAACATGAAGATTTGGATTCCTTTCAAGTCCAAGAAAATTCATTTTACAAGTTTTCACATTCCAATGATGGTTGATGGTGCAATCGGGCTCGAGAATCATTGAAGATCCAACCCTGTGTTATGCTTATTTCTTGTTATCATTTATTTAATTGAATTTTCAGCAATGTTAGTTGTTAATTAGAGTTAAGTAAGTTATTTGAATTAGGGAATAAAGGCTAAGGTCATGTTGACCATAGTTAAGCCAATTTGAGTTAGTTAGTTTCCTATTCTAAATTGGAAACAATACAAGTTTCCTTGTTTGACTTGACTTCTAAACTTGACACAAGTGAAGACTTGTAAAATGAATTTTCTTGGACTTGAAAGGAATCCAAATCTTCATGCTCTCATCATAGTCGCACTTGAGTTGATTTGGTTTTGAGTCATCGAGTCCTTTGTTTAATTAGTTAATAAGCGTGGTAGTAATTAAGGTCAAAGGCTCGGCCCACTGAGGGTCAAGAGTGGCGGCACCTTTCCTTCTAGATTAGGTCATTTGTTTTCGTTGGTCTCAAGCCTACAAAAGGCTCCTTGATTGTACAGTTTAGGTTACACACTTTGATAATAAATTTCAGCATTGTTTTCTCTTCCATTCGAGGTTACAATTCCATTACTTGCTTGGCAAGGGTTCTTGAGCAATCTCGCGATTGTCCTTGATTGTTCAGCCGGCCTATCTACTTGAGTAACAACCTCAATTGGAGTCGCCGTTCTACCACCTTGAGTCAAGTCGTGTCTTCCTTCTTGATTCTAGGAGTCACAATCCAAACGGTTGGAAATCTTGCTAGATCCTTGGGCAAACATGCTACGTGTCTCGAAACGTGTTGACCGAGGAGCGTATCACTACTTCAAGGAAATGGAGATTGCGATGCTTAGGGCTGATGTGCATGAAGATGAGGAGGCAACCATGGCACGTTTTCTCAATGGTTTGCAGGCTGAAATTGCAGAGATCGTGGAGCTTCAACAGTGCCTCGATTTGCAAGAGTTGGTGGACAAAGCTGTCAAAGTGGAGCGACGCCACAAGAGGAGGGGTAATTCACATTCCAACGCATCTTTTCATGCTGAAAATTGGAGAAAACCACAGCCTACTAAGGAGAACAAAGTCACGGTCGCTTCTAATTCTCCAAGACCAAGAGCACCTCAAGATTCCACTACCAAAGTTGATTCCAAAGCTGTCCGTGAGGTCTCTAAGCCACATCATCGAGATGCCAAGTGTTTTAGGTGCCAAGGTTTCGGGCATATTTGTGACGACCCCACCTCCCCCCTAGGGCGTACCCCAGGGTTCGGCGAGTCGCCTGCCCAGCTCTCGCCGGGACTCAGTCATTCACTACAGTCCTCAATTAAAATCGGAATAAATCACAAGAATAAATAGGGCAGCAATCCAAACTTAAAGCGGAACTTATATACATTGCTATCTCAAAAGGAAGTACAGCCATCAAATGTACAAAGGTTCTCACTTCACCATACAACTAGCCCGTGCCAAGCACTAGGGCGAGAACCATTACAAAAGAAACAAAAGACCTAGACTAGGCTAGTCTATGCTCTCATCCTGCTCGCCGTCCCCTGTTAAGGAAAACAAAACTAAAGGGGTGAGCTAAAAGCTCAGTGAGGTTCCGAACAGATAATCAAACAATCAATTCAATACATTAAACATGGAGTATCAATAATTCAAGAAACATTTACAATGGAAAGCAATAGCAACATTCATTAAAAGGATACGGCTCACAAGGAGCAATTCGTTCGTTCGTTCATTCGTTCTCCTGTCATTTCCCCCTTATTCCTCCAATCATTTGAAAATGCATTTTTCGTTTATCAATAAACCCTCGTTCGTTTGTTCGTTCGTTCATTCATTCATTCACCCCCGTCCTGGCCGTTGGCTAGTCTCCACCAACCTACAGGGTAATACTCGAGTATACCAAACGTTCACCCAAGTCCCTAATCGCCCGACCGAGTCCGCTTCTGGCTCGAGACGACCGGTAACAAGGGGCAATGGCCAGTTCAGCCCAAAAGGCTTACATTCATGCGCAAGTAACATTTTAATCATTAAATCCTTGAAAATTGCACAGTTATTTAGGTCGAGTGCGATAAAGTACACTATTTAGGTCGAGTGCGATAAAGTACACACTCGCCTAGAAAGCTCGTTTTGGAAATCATTAAAAGCACTTAACACATTAGCAAACGATAACAACAAGCCATAAAGTCAAATAAGGAACACTCACCTAGTTATGCAAAATAACGTGCAAAATATCCTTCCGGATATTACCCTTAGTCACCAATGAAACCTAAGGTTGAACAAGAGAACATATTTCAGTTTATCGAGCAAAACATTTAAGGGAAACAAAGAAACCCGACTAATTAGGAGTAAAACGTGTAAAGATGACTTTCAAGTAAGAAGAGGGTTGTTTGAACCCAAGGATGAAAAATCATGTTTTAAAATGGAAAGCCGGTCATGGTATTGGCCAAACAAAAGTATACAAGTTCAAATAGAAACCTAGCCCTCGAGCGAAAATTTGGGCAGCACGCCCTTTGTGTTTACCTAATTTTCCAGCCATTTAGGCTTCATTATTTTTCCTCAGCCAATCCCAAAGTCATATATATCATAAATGCAAGTCAATAGCCGTTCCATAGGCTCATAACATCATAAGAATAAGTATCAAAGTCGTAACAAGTACGGAAATACAATCTAGCAAAAGACAGATTTGACGTGTGGTTGCGGAAATAACACATCCAAGGCTACGCTTATCGGATTGAGGCGTAACCTATACCATTACGAAGCTAAGACACAGGGCTACAATGTTCATGAAGATAACTTAGTCCAGTTTCCAATGTAACCTAGTCAAATTCCCCAATTTACAGAACCAAAATCCAACTAGTCGGCTAATCAACCGCACTGCACTGGAATGGTCATAACTCAGGTTACCAAGGTCCAATTAAGGTGTTCTTTGTGGCATTTAAAAGCTAAGACAGAATAATAAAACTTTCATGTTTTGTCAAAAAGCTAAATCAGCATGGATCCTAGTGAACAAACATGATAAACTGGATGAACTGACGAAAACGGAATACTGGAAATTTCCTAAAACAGTGAGGGTATTTTGGTCTTTTCACGGGTTACGTTACTGCGATTGAGCTGAAATTTTGTAGGCACCTATAAAATACTATTCTATACAACTTTCATGTTTTATTCCAAGCCCAATTCGGCCTCTAACATAGGGTAATAAAAACGGGCAGAACCTAGTGACAATTTTCCAGTAATCTGAAATCTTTTGGTTTCAATGATAACTTTCTTAATTTCTTACTCCACTTGCTACCAAAACCCCCTATATAACCTTGGATACAACATATATTCATCATACATAAAGTTTAGGCAGAAATTTATTAAACCCTAACTCATGTAACAAAAGGAAAAATTACCCAAAACATGATAACAACCGTAATTCATCACAATCTTGAGATGCTAAGCTAATTTAAACAAGATTAAGAGTAAAAATTGGGGAAATCATCATCCTTACCTTGCTTAGTGTCTACCAAGAGCAACCCTAGCCTTCCCCTTCAAAATTTCACCAATAGCTCACTCAATAAACACTCAAGGGTGCCTTTAATCGGTTTAGTTTCTTTGTTTCCTCACTTTGTGACTTGATTCAAGAAGAAATGGAGAAGCTTTTCTCTTGTTTTTGCTCTATCTCTCTCTCGGCTCTTTAGTAGAAATAATGAGGAAGAATGGTGCAATTTTGGGGATAAGAAGGTTGGACAATGTCTTGGTCAATGGCCTCTAATGGTGTGACACTTGTCACAACCCTTACCAAGTAAAATTTCCTTTTCTTTTCTTGTATTTTCAGCCTCTAATTTCGGTCAAGCTTAGCTGGAATTTAGGAGATATTTTGCTCAAATATTAATGAGCTTGTATGGTAAGAAAATGGTGATCAAGTGGTGTGTTCAACCGGTAGTGCGCGGGACCCGCCGGTTCGCGCCGTTTTTCTTAAAAACACACGTACTAGGGTTTTTACTTCCTATTCACCAACCTTATCTCATTGCTCCTAATCACATATTATTTCTCACTTAAAAGTCACTTTTAATCACCAAATTTGATCCTTGCTCCATACCGAAATTTCATCCGGCGAAAAATCGCGAAAACCCTAATTTGCCCCAATCTTGGAAACGAAGAGTAAAACCCTACTTTCTAGGTTCATATGCACTTATTGTGGAACATTTGGGTAGTAGGGCTTTAATAAATAATAATTTTCAAATAAAAGGCATTTTTGAAGAAAAGAAAAAAAAATGTAAGAAATTTGCGGGTCCTTACAATATTGCTTCGCAATGTCTTAACCAATAGGCCATGATTATTTGCCTAGTGGGGAAGTGGTTTCAGACGATGAGAAGGAATATGAGGACATGCCATCATTAGTGGAGGATGAAGATTCGGCGGAGGAGATATTGCCACCTAATGATGTAGTAGGGTTGGTGACACTTAAAGCCTTGACCACTCAAGTGAAGGGTGATGAAGATCAAAGGAGTAACATCTTCTATACACGCTGCCATGTGAAGGAAAATGTGTGTAGTGTGGTAGTTGATACGGGGAGTTGCACCAACGTGGCGAGCCTACTCATGGTCAAGAAATTGGACCTTCCAACTATCCCGCACCCGAATCCCTATCATTTACATTGGTTGAATGAAGCAGGGGACGTTCGAGTGTTTCGCCAAGTACTTGTGTCTTTTCGCATTGGTAGCTGTGAGGATGAGATCTTATGTGACATAGTGCCGATACAAGCGAGTCATATCCTTCTTGGAAAGCCTTGGCAATATGATAGGCGTGTTAGCTACAATGGCTACACCAACAAGTACTCATTTGAGCATGGTGGACGGAAAGTAACACTCATACCACTCACTCCTAGTCAAGTTCGAGAAGATCAACTAAGACTTAAACAAGAGGTGAGAAGGGAAGAGTCGAGGAAGATAATGAGAGAAAGTCAGCTTTGCTAACGTGACCTATGTATGTGAAAGACATTTTTTATGCTAACTTTATTTTGTTTAGCATTCATCGGTTTTTGCAGGTTGTCCAGCGTGAAATTAAACTTATCATGCAATGTGCAATCCCAAAGTCATTTGGACACTTCAATTTGCTGTCCAAAATTTCATCGGATGACCAAAACTTCACTTTCTTCTTGGAGTTCGAAGCACATGGCATGACCGAACCATTGAGAGAGTTCATTGCTAAAAATGAACGAGCGTATGAAGAGACTTATGGTATCATTTGTTTGCAGGAGGATCGATTGAGATGTTTCTCTTCAAGCATTTTTTGAAGGGTTCTTGACTATGCTTCATATCCATGGTGCATGAGCTTTTATATGCTTTCCCAGCGACATGTTGGACGAATCGTGTGGGTCATGGTCTCAACAAGTATCGTTCCTTCTAAGCGAGTCAATCTGATGAAGTTGATAATGAGAGTCACCAATCACTTGTGTTTCTCGGGTCATTCCTTGGAGATTTGAGGACAAATCTTTTCAAGAGGAGGGGAATGATGCGAGATGGAGTTCGTATAAGTTATCCATTGAAACTCAAGTGGGCCACAATTTTTAATGTGAAGTTTTTATCATTATTTTGCTAAATTAGTAGGAATAAAATCGGTCCAAGATCTCATGTTGAGTTGGATCCAAATTAGATGGTTAGGCCCATAATTAGTGATTCGAATTGTTTAGTTTGGAAGGGGTTAGTTTCGGCCAGCCTTATGGCTTCCCTTTGGTCCGAAATTAAGTCCATATTAGGGTAGTCAATTAGGTCAAATCTTAGTCCAACCCATCTTGAGTATTAGTAGGGTTATTTAGGGAGATATTTTGAGAAACTTCTAGCAAACTCGCTGTTAGGCATTGCCCTCTTCCATGGCTTGCAAAAGCTAAACTTGAGAATCTTAGTGTTGTCCTAAGGTGATCAAAGACTTATCGAATGAGAAACGCACTCAATCGTGGCGTCTTTCTACCGTTGGTTTGATACTCAAGCGGTTCCTTGTGTCGTTCTCAACTCCATCTTTCCAACGTCTTACCAATCAATCTTCTAGGTCCTAGTCATCGTATAGAGTTCATATCACAAAGGTTACAAAAAGGCATAAAAAAGAAGAAGAAAATAAAGAAAAACAAGCTCATACTTGGGATGATGAACATGTAAGAATTAATAAGAAAGAAGAAAGTGAAATAAATTATAACGTTTCAGGGATCTAGAAGATGAAGTAACCCAATCTTGAATTCTTGTGATAATTAAAGTGGAAAAAAATAAAGATGATGATGTTGAAGCTTTTATTCACTATTTTCACAAGAAATTAAAGAAATCTTATGCTGTAATTAAAAATTTTGTGATCAAGATTGATGAGCTGCCTTTTTTTAATATTTTTTTCAAGGAAAACCATACTTTTGTTACAAAACAAGACGGTTCCAATGAGTCGATAAAGCTCTCCTAGGAGTTACAAATACTAGGAAATGAAAACCTACTCCCTTATACGTCGTGCGCGTAGACGAGGGACCGACTGCTTATCCAAGTACATACTAGTTTTAACCATACTCGGCAAACGGTCGGATAAGGTAAAAACCACATCACGCCCTAGCCTAGCAGTTGCCAAAGCGTCCGTCGAGGAGTTGGCTTCCCGGAACACATGAACCAAGTTAGCATGTAGCTCCCTCAGCAACAATCGTATATGCTACAGAGTCCCAATTAAAGGCCACCTAGCTATTGACCCAGAAGACACCAAATCCACAAGAACACTTGAATCAACTTCCACAAGAACTTTATCTACCGAACGTTTCTTATACAGTGTAAGACCAATGAGCAATGACAAAGCCTCTGCTGTCAAAACGTCCACCTTGCCAAACTCTTTATAAAAACGCAACCACTAGGTCCCCATTGTGGTTTCGAAGTAAGCCACTGCCTCCAGCCTCTACCCAAGATACACTTGCGTCTGTATTCAACTTGAGAGAGTGAACTGGTGGGTTAGACCAAGAAACCGGGATGAGTTTCGACTTGAAATGCCACGGAGGGACAAACCTAAATTAGAGGCAATCCCAATCACCAGAGAACTGGGAGGTGTCAAAAAGTTTTGCTCCACCCGACTACTCCATAAAGTTGTCCACTCTGTGAAAGACGCCCCCTGAAAATGAGCATTGTTGCGGCCTTTCCATATGAACCACAGGACTACCAAAGGAAGAATAGCTCAAATATGCCCTATCGAGATCCGCAAGTGTGATAGAGACCACAAGAGTAGTAATGATGAAACTCCCGTAGGTGTAAAGTTTGAAATGCCAAACTGCCGGATGTAATAACACCATACCTCTCTAGCCAGTGGACCGTTAACAAATAAGTGGTTAAAGGTCTCCCCTGAGTCAAAACAATAACCACAATGGGATGCTAGAACCAAACCCTTATGTTGTAACATTACATCTACTGGAACCCAGCTCTGTCAAAGTTGCCATCAAAAAAAGGAAATCTTTAACTGGATTTCGGGCCTTACGCATCAACCCCCAAGCCGATGAAATCGAGAATTTGCTGTGGGGAGCTAGATACCATATCATCTGGTCCTTTTGTGAAGGGTTGAAAGGAACGTGTAACACGACTACAACCTAAGACTTTGGTATCCATTGCTGCAACCGAGACACATTCCAACTAGTAGATGAAAAAAATTCCCCAACAAGAAGGCCAAAGAACAGTCTCCACACTAGATGTCATACCAAAAGTCCACCTAGCCCTCCCTTAAGCACCACCGAATTTGGCTTTCGGCAACTTGCCTGACCACCTCTAAGCGGCACCAAGAGACTGGGGTATGAAGCACCATAACCAAAGAGGGATGAATTCCCTTAATATATTTAAGATGGGAAAACTCATCCCAAATAGAGTCTTTGCATCTCAACTTCCACCAACGTTTACAGGAGAGTGCCCGTGAGACATCATCAAATGACCGGAAGCCTAAACCCCCCCTTCTCGTAACGGGTAACACCACTTCTCCCATGTAGCCCCGTAGAGTCCTTTCTCATGCACATTGCGATCCCAAAGAAAAGAATTGTAGATAGGAGGAATGCTCAACATTTTAGTACTCCAATGAAAGATCTGTTGTCGTACCTTCGACAGAAGCCCATCAAAAACTATACTTCCAAGGCGTCCTCGTACTAGAGGAACATCTAGGTAAGTTATTCAAAAATCCCGCTCCTAAAAACCTAACATCGATGACACCAAGGACCGTTGGGTAGTGGAAACCCGAGAAGAGATCATAAAGGAGCTTTTTTGCATGTTAACTCTTTTTGCCCGGAGAAGGCCTGGTGTGTTCCCAAAAAATTTTGAAGAGCCTGCAAAACGTCCTCCCAGCAATGTGTAAAAATAATTGTATCATCTGCGAAGGCCAAATATGGCACTCGACTACCTACTGAAACATAAAATCGACGATCATTCTCTTTAAAAAGATGGTGAATGCCACCGGCCAAGAAACTTGGCGACAAACAGGAATAGCATTGGAGACAGTAGGTCACCCTACCGAACCCCTCTTGAGGATTTGAAGAAACTAAACTGCTCACCATTGATCAACAATGAAAACCATGAATTTGCAAATGTCATCAATAGCATGTCAACAACCCCCTCACTAAAACCAAATCTATGAAGCATAATCAACAAAAAAGGCCACTCCACTCGATCATAGGCCTTTTCCATGTCGAGTTTAAGGATTAGATTGGGGGCATTAAAACGCCGTCTAAATCAAAAACCAATTCTTGCGCCAAGAGGATGTTGTCAACGATCCCTTAACTAGGAACAAACCCTGTTTGTCAAGGAGAAATGAGCGAGGGTAACAACTTATGTAGTCGGTTTGCATTAATCTTCGAGATGATTTTAGAGGTTACGTTACATAGTGTGACGACCCCACCTCCCCTTGGGGTGTACCTAAGGGTTTGATGGACCACCAGCCCAACTCTCACCAGGACTCGCTCATTACTTCAATCAACTCTCAAGATTAGCTGTTCAGGCCTCCAAAAATAACATTTAACTTTTACAATTCAACCAAAATTCAAACTTATTTACAATCCAAAAGCCAATTGTATGATACAACATCAAATATCGAAATACATTCTATCTACCAACAGTATAAGTACAAGAGGGTTATACACACTAGTTCGCACTGAATTGCTCCAGACCTCCGCTCCTGTAAGGAAAACAAAAACTAAAGGAATGAACTAAAAGCCTAGTGAGATTCCCCAAACAAGCAATCAAGTATATAAAACATGGAAGTATTACATTGAACAATTTGCACACTGTGCACAATAATAAGCAGTCATTCAAGAAACAAACACTCAATCATTGGAAGGATACGTGCTCACTTGGAGCCATTCATTCAGCCATTCAGTCGCCGACATTTTCCCTTATTCCTTCGACATTTGAAAACATTTAACAGTGAAATCTCCTTCAGTGTTCATTTCATTCATTCATTCATTTCAATCATTGCATTATATTCACTGGCCAGTTCTCCACCAGATTTTGTGGTCATACTCGAGTATATCTGTGAGAACCCTCATTTTTTAAAATACAATTTCCCCAAACTACATGCCTTATTATAAGATCTAAACCATTTATTACATACCCTTACAATACATTTTCTATATACTATAATAATTTCCATGCATAACAATCCATTTTATTTTACTTGGAGTAAAATATTTTCTTGAGTTAGTTTAAGTTAATGCACCACTTGAATTTGTCCAAGTGTTCTTGTCTTAAGTAGTAGAGATTTTTTTGTGAGGGATTAGAGATGTTTAACAATTATTGGTACATTTGGAAAGTTAAGAAGACCATTAGTCAAAGGTTAAGAAAGGTTAGGCTATTAATGAAGCCATGTGGCAAAACCTTGACCATGAGCTTGATGACTAAGGATTAAGGGACAAAATAAAAGCTAAACAAACTTTTTTTTTTCCCTTAGAGTGGCCGAACCCTTAGCCAAAAGAGAGAGAGAGAGAGAGAGAGAGCTCCATAAACAAGGTTTTCTTACCTAAACAAATCAAGGGTAAAAATCCAAAAGAGAGAAATTTAGGGTTTGTAAACAAACTCTCTTTGGTTCTAGTGGTGAATCAAACCTTGAAGCCTCTACTTTGGTGGATTTCTTGGTGATTTGAGCACCTTGCAAGTAAGGTAAGTACTCTTTAAATTGGGGGTTTTATGTGTTAGATCATCTATTATAAGCTCTAATCATGAATTTCAAGTTGTTGTGGTTGGAATTGGAAGTTAACCCCTTGAATTAAACAAGTAGTGGATGAATTGTTATTATGCACACCAAGTGTTTGATGAAATGTCCAGCCCTTATTCATGTGTATTTATGAAGTATTGATATGTTTTAAAGCCCTATTTAGTTAGATTTAATACTTGATATGTGCAAAAGGTGAAAATAATGAGAAGAGTGAAAGTTGGAAAATTTCAAGTGTGCTGACCGAAATTTTAGGGGTTGCTGTCCGGTTTTTGCCTTGATGTTTCATGCATATTTTGGCTACAAAAGTGAGTGATATATGTTGGGTTATGTGTGTGTAGGTTGTCTACAAAAAATTAGCCAATTTGGTTGAGTAAATTTTGAGTTACAAGCAAAGGAACAAAACTGGACAAGGTCCAGAATTTTCTGTCCAGCAATCTTGTAAAGGCCATAACGTTTTACTCACTGATTGGAATTGAGTGCCATTTGTGGCGTTTAAAAGTAGACTCTTAGAGCTTTAAAACGGTACCAAGCTCATTTTCTGGTTCGTCTTGAACGATCCGTGGCGAGTCGTGGAAATTGGCTGCCTGTGCGGTACTGTTCATCCGTGGCAGTCCAGAAATTTCATTTGGTTTCTTAATTTGGAGCCACTTATGTTGGGATTTTGGAAATGGTTTCTTCTAGACAAATTTAGCCTTATGAACCTAGTTTCCAACGCAACTGACAAAACCTAATTCCGACTCTCCTACAATGAGCCGTGACCATTTTTCCGAGACTGGCCGGCCGACACTGTTCAAACCAAAAATGAAACCTTTGAATTTAAATGAAACCTTTCCTTACCAAGCAATTATATGAACACTAAACATGTATTTTCATGAAATTTTGCTATACTTTGGACCTCATTTACATGAAGGATTAAGTAGATTACCTTAGTTACTTACCTTCTTCATGAACCTATAATTTAGTGAGAAACGAAGCTTATTGTTATCGTTTTCATTCGTTGCCCTAGGATCGGAAAACGGAGGTGACTGTAACTGAATCATTTGAAGTTGATAATGACTTTTGTTTGACAGGTGAGTGTTCCACGACCTGCTACTTGTTATGTGGGATACTTGTATATGTGAAAACCTTGATGTGCTATTGACTGAGCCAAACACTGTTTTAATTAAAGTTAGAGGCGAGTGTGTACTTTATCGCACTCAACCTTCCTTGATTTCCACTGAGGCTCTATATATTGTTACACTGTGATGTGAAATTTTAATTGTGACTGTGAAAGAGTTGTTAGGGTGATATCCCTTCAACTACTGTTACTGTTTGGGTACCCAACCTCATAGGTGAGTCGGTTGTATCGAGCCAGCAAGGGCTTGGTCGAGAAGGCCGATAAACCTTGAGGACTGTTTATTGTTCACTGAAATCGGTATACTCGAGTATTACCAAACTACTGTTATGAAGTACGGGCCCGATAGGGGGTTGATTGGTGGACGGAGACTGGTGAAAGTGATGTTCTACGGACCCTTTTATACTGTGCATACAAATGTTGACGGAGTGTCAACAGGAGGCAATTATGATCAAGCTCAAGTGGATCTTTGGCTTTTGAAAGCCACCCGTATCCTTGAATTGAACTGTGATTAAACTGTTATCCTACTGTGTGATATTTATTTGATTATTTTTGTGCTCTTATTTGGCTATGTGCTTACTTGTTTTACTTGGAATCTCACTGAGCTTTAGCTCACCCCATTCCCTTTATTTTCCTTAACAGATCGGGGATGGATTTGATCAAAAGCTTTCTTAGCTTTACATTGTTTTGGACTGGTATTTAAGATTATAGCCTTTTGCTTAAGTAGACCTTACTCTTGACTCCTGTAAGCTTAAACCTATAAGTTCGACTCATGTTATGTAAGTTTATGTGTGGAGTGGTAAGTTGACATTTGGCTATATGTATACTAAGCTTTTGGATTGTTGGTGAAGTGATTATGTTTTATTTAGGGTTACGCTCCAAAGAATGGAAGATATTTCCTCTGCTTCATTTGAGTTATTAGTACTTTGATCGACTGAGCCCCGGCGAGAGCTGGGCAGGCAGTCCGCTGATACTCTAGGGTTTGCCCTAGGGAGAGGTGGGGCTGTCACAATACCAAACACTATCCCAGGGTCACCAGCTGCCCGACCAAGTCCGCTTCTAGCTCGAGTCGACTAGCAACAAAGCGCAAGGGCCTAGTTCAGCCAAAGGCTTACATTCATGCACAAGTAACATTCAATCACTTGATCATTGAAAATTCACATTCACTTAGGTTGAGTGTGATAAAGTACACACTCGCCCATTGAAAATCCATTTAACAATCATTAAAAAGTGTTTAACACTCAAGTAAATATTCACAACATTCCACATAGTCGTTGGAAGCACGCAAGGAACACTCACCAATAGTCAAGTAAGCAAGACAAGAGAAAGCTTTCACAAGTTCTTCTTGGAGTTTCCCTTGAATTCATCTTGAATACCTGAGACATGCACAATCAATGATTACCTATCATTGTTCAACCAAGACCAAACAATTTTCCCTTAACCCTTCACTCAAGCATGCTCAATTTCTTGTCAAATTAAAAGAGAAACTCTCTTCACTTAAGCACTAAGATAACACTCAAGGGAAGATTCAAAAGTGCTCCACTTGTAAGTCAAAACGTGGCAAGAGTTTTCAATTCAAAAGTTAGCCAACCGCTCAAGAGTTTAACAAAACACATGTGGGAGGGAAAACCACTTTCACTTCCTTAACTCCTAATTTTTTGCCCAAGTTTTGATATATATAAATGGGTGTTCAAGTTTACTAAAACTTATGAAATCAAAACTTTGCCAAACCGCCATTTATTTCTTAGCAAAGACACCAACAAATCCTCCAAGTTTTGAACATCAAGCAAAGGAAATTTTCCCACAAAACTCTTGGCATGACGCTCCACTTTTCACCCCTTTTAATTCAAACTTGTTGCTCCTTTTAAAAGCACATTCGAGGGAAATTGATTAGCAAGCTATGTTGAGCAAAATTTCACTTTAAAGTTAGAGGAAATGAGACAAATTCCAATCCAAGATTTGGCTAAAACCTTCCAAAATTTCCAGCAAACAAGGTTCAAGAAAACTCCTCATTTCACTTTTAAAATGAATCTTGAGATCAAATTTGGTGCTTGAGTGAACCATGAGAGTTCACCACTAAAAACACATTTAAAAAAAAAAGACTAATAACTTTCAAGATTGAAACCTCTAGTTCTTGATCCAAAATGTCAAGTTTTCTTGTTCAAGTCAAAAGAAAACTCACATACATAATAAATCCATAATCCAAGTATGAAATGGAGTGCAAGTAATCGAGAAAGTTAGGTTTAAAAACCAGAAAATGTTTCCAAGACCTTTCCAAGTTTTGTTTGTCATTTCATAAGAAAAATCCCAGTTTTTGTAATGCTCTTTGAAAAGTCATAACTTGGGTTTCGTAAGTCCAAAAATCATAAATATTATACCGTTAGAAAATAGACTCAAAAGTCTACAACTCTCTAGAAGACGCCTTCATAAAATTCAGCCTATAACTTGTCAAATCTCAGCCTCAATTCACAACTCAACTAAGTGCAAAAACCGGACAGTCTTGGATTTTTAGCCCACTTGGAAATTTTGCCGGTATTTATAGAAATTGAACCAAACCATGAATTTTACACGGTTAAAAGAGCAATGAGTCTAGTTTCAAATGCAACAAACGAAACTCAATTCAGATTTTTCTACACCAAGATATAACAGATTTCCCAAGGCTGCTTAGAGTCTCCTACGGGAAAAATTTCAGCAACACTTGACTCAACCTTCCTACTTAAACTCATGATTTTTGGTTCAAATCCAACTCACAATCAAAGTTTAATGTCTAACATAGTTTGTGGAGCAAGCTTTCCCCCAAAAGTTTTGAAAAATAAGGGCTAACAGCACTCAAAAGTTTCGGCCATCAAGACGCTTTCAAAACAGAAATTTTCCTCAAGTCATTTACCTAAATCAAGGTTTCAAAGAAATCCATCATCAACCCATCAAAGATCCAATCTTTCTAGCTACAAATCTACTAGAAACTTGAAGAAAAGAGAGGGTTTCAAGCAATTACCTCTCCTAGCAATTTCAACCAAGCAACAAGTTCAAGTTTCCTCCAAGAGTTGCCTCCAAGTAAGACTTCTTTCCAAGCTCAAGCAAGGTTCCAAGAATCAACCAAAGTTTGGGAAAGATTTGAAGCAAGAAATGGAGTATTTTTCTCTCCTTTTCCTCTCAAATTTCGTCCAGCCCAAGAAGCTTAGTGAAGGAGATTATTTTGTGGTCAAATGGAAGCTTAATAAGGATAAAGATCAAGCTTTAGTCTTGGTCAAACTTGATGGCTTCTTGACAAATGGCAAATCAACATGTAATCCTTATCTAGTTGTCTTCCATTCACTAAAATATCTATCCCATCTCTAATTATCTCTTAACACCTTTTGTCACATAATTCCTTTTGCATAAAACTCCTTCTAATCCTCCAAATTTATTGCACACACCTCACTAGTGGGTCCCACTTCCAGAACACTCTACGAACTTAATATGCACTAACATATAGAAGAAAAATGACAAAATTCTTGACTCACTTATAAAAATATTTAGGAAATTAAGGCAATAAAGTAAAGTAAAGAAAATGTATTCAAAAAAATAAAATAAAATATAAAATAATTTTCAGGTCCTCACACGTAGACTAATAGGTCGAAACTCCCGCCACTAGGGCACTCCTTGAACTTTTGGAAGCAAGATGAGAAGCGCACTAGACCAACTCTTAGGCTGCTGGAGACCCTGGAAAAAACCTTGAATCATATGAAGGAGGTCGAATTTGATAACTTCCCAGTAATATTGATAAAACCCTGCCCCAAAGCCATCTGGGCCCAGGGCACTACCTACAAACATCTCAAAAACAACAGCGTGCACTTCCTCCATGGAAGGCAAGGTGAGCATCATCCCATTGTCAGCTTCAGTAACTCGAGGCACCTCAAAAGGCACATTTATCTGGCCTCTATTACCTTCGAAGGAGAAGAGGCTTGAAAAGAAACCAATTGCTGAGGTCTTGATGTTGTCCATAGAGTCTAACCATACCCCCAAGTTCTCCTTGATGTGCTCTATGAAATTTCTATTTCTCTGGTGATTAACCAACCCATAGAAATACATCGTATTGGCGTCCCCCTCTTTCATCCATTTGACACCCGATTTGTGTTTCCAATACGCACATTCTAAAGCCAATTCGCATGTATACCTGTCCCGAGCTTCATGTAGCCAAGCCCTAGAGCCCTCATCTAGATACGTATCATAATCAGCCTCTCGTTAATCATATTCCTTTGCAGCAGTCTTCACTTTACTAAAGATATTTCCAAAGGTGTCTCTACTCCACCCCGTTAAACGTTTGCATACTCGTTTCAGCTTAGCAGAAAAACCTTTCATACTAGATCTCACCATTGGATGGCACTACTCCTCAGCTACAATAACTAGAAGTGTTGAGTTGTTCCGCCAAAAATTTAGGAATCGGAATGTACCTCTCCTCTGAGCGCCTGAGTCACACTTAACAAACAAGGGTGAGTGATATGAGCGGTCCCGTGCCAGGTGCGATACTCTAGTGACTGAATATAGCTCTATCCACCTGGCATTCACCAAAGCTCTATCGAGTCATTGTCATACCGTCCCATTAGTCCACGTAAACGAGGAGCCATCAAAATCCACCGTGAAGAGACCACAATTAAACATAGCAACATTGAATTCTTCCAAATTCATCAGATTAGGTGGAGAAACCCTGACACGCTCCGCTGCCATTGAAATAATGTTAAAGTCCCCCATAGCCAACCAAGGGTGGTTCGATGAAGCATTGACCATTTCCATGCTTTGCCAAAGTGCACGCCTACCCACCCTTGTGCACTTGGCATAAATTCCCAAAAATGCAAAAATGGTCCCAGAATGAAGTGTAACCAACGCATGAACCATTTGCTCTACATACTCCTGAAGATCTAAATGCATGTTGTTGGATCAAAAGAACCAAATTTTACCATGAACACAAGCAGCCGAACAGTCAAATCATAGCATCCGACGGATAGCCTCCATTTGGGAAGCTTCAGACAAAGGCTCTAATAGAACCAGCAAGTGAACAAGATGATCATGACATAAATTTTGAAAATATCTTAGAGAGTCCCTACGCGATGCCCCCCTAATGTTCGAAATCATGATGTTAATGGGGTTTATCATGGGATCGAAAAGAGTATTTAGCTTGAGAAGGCAAACAATGCTGTTGTACCAAAGATTTTGGTACGTGTCCGAGTTTTCTTGGTTGCTGAGTTGTCTCTACAAGTAGTTGATTTAATAGCTCAATGTCTTTCTCATCAAGAACACCAGAAAATGGACGAACGTCCTTGAACAGGTTTGACCTATTCGCTTTGGAGATTAACGCATGATGGAAATCCTGTAATTGCTGTATTGGATCTGCTAAATGGTTCAGGTTTTCTATGGATCTCCACCGTGCCAATTTAGGTCTGTCTCCATCCTGAGGAGAGGATGGCATAGAAGCTGGCTTTCTTGATGCAGTAATGGGAATAGCCACTCCTGCCTCCACCGATAATCCAGCTAACATAGCAAAGGAGTTGGTTGTCAGCACACGCACCTCATCCTCAAGTTCCGAATCAGACCCATGAATGTCCTCCTGTTGTTGTGTTTGTGTTAGAGGGACCATTGCTGAGTAGGCTCCTCTCCTGGTGAGACAGCAACATGGTGGGTGATGGGAGCAGCAATAGGTTGAACTATTGCAGCAACATCCACCACGACGTGACTTAATCCTATAGTTGAGGAGGGCAGATTTGCCATAATGATTCCAGATACTACAGGTAAATTGGGAGCTAGTGTGAGGACTTGCAACATCCTTATATTTGTCTTAAAAATGCCCTTTTATTTGGAAATTATTCATTTAATATGGCCCTACTGTCCAATCATCCCACAATAAGTGCAAATGAACCTAAAAAGTGGGGTTTCACTTTTCGTTTTCAAGAAAGAGCGAATTAGGGTTTTCACATTTTTTCGTAGTATGACTATTCGGTACCGAGTGAGGATCAAATTTGGTAGCTAAGAGTGACTTTTGGATGAGGAAATATTATATGATTAGAAGTGATAATAATAAGTTAGTGAATTATAAGTTAAAACCCTAGTACGTGCGAGTTAAGGAAAACGGTGAGAACCCGATATTTTCTTATTTTCTAGCCCTTATTTTTATTCTGTGCCTACATTTTCTATACTTTCCTTTATTATATTAATTTTCTAGCTATTTTTATAAGGGAATTAAGTTCTAAGACATTTTTCTAGTATAAATTAGTTCATGTGACGTTAGTAGTGCATATTGGGCGTGGGACCCGCTAGTACGGTTAGTGCGGTAAAATTTTAACGACTAGAAGGAATTTTGTGCAAAAGAAATTATGTGACAAAAGGTGTTAAGAGATGATTGGAGGAGTAATAGATATTTGAGTGCTTAAGAGAGAGAATTAGATAGACTTCCCTTGGATTTGTGCCACTTGTCAAGCACCAAGCCAATCTTGACCAAGACCATGACCAAGATTAAGCTTAAAACTTATCCAACTCAAGTCAATCACCATTTTCTTCCTTTGCCTTCCATGATGGACGAAATTTAGGAGGAGAAAAGAGAGGGAGAGCTTCAAGTTCCATATTAGATTTTACCTTGTTTGAGTTGAAACCACAAAAACTAAACCGATTAAACTTGCAATAAGGTGACAAGGAAGCTTTGGGTGGAGTGATTTTTGCATGGGCAGCCTTGTTCTTGTGTATTTCCTTGAGGTTTGAAGGTATTAAACTAAGAAACTCTTCTTCTACCTCTTATATTGTATTTTATTGGATAGATGACCTGAATCTTAGAAGTTTTATGGATGAAAACCTAGATTGGTAAAGGTTGATGGAATTTCAGCCTAGGGTTTCATTTTTTTCCCCAATTCTGCCGGTACTGTTACACCTAGTTAGAGGCGGATTTGGCCTTAGTACAAAACATAAAAGTTGTAGAGAATGATGTTTTATAGTTTCCTGCAAAATTTCAGCTCAATCGGAGAAACGTACCTGTGAAAAGACCGAAATACCCCTGCTGCCCTGTTTCTGTCCGAACTTGGTAATCAGCTTTGGTAATTGGTTAATTTGATTGGGAATGCTTCTGATTTGGTTGTTGATGTCTTCTTAAGAATTGTAGACTTGTATCTTAGCTTTCTGATGGCTTTGGAATTACCTGAATTGGAGTTGTATGTGCTGAGATATGAGTGAATAAAGCAGGACTGCTAGTTGATTTCTGCAGTGAATTTCGAACTGGAAAATCTGGAGTTGTTTTGGTAAATTTGGCCTAGTTAGGGTGAGAAATGGACTGAGTGGTCTTCATGAAAGTTGTAACCTCTTAAGTCTTGAATATTCCTACAAAATTTCAGGTCAAACGGATCAGTGTAGCCCGAGTTATAGCCAAAACACTTGCACCTGTTTTGTACACTAGATTGTGTTACGTTTTTGAATTTTGCTTCTGACCATGCTCTGTCCGTTTTGATAACATGCGAACTGGGTGTTGATTCCTTCATAAGAAATGTAGATCTTGGTTTTATTTTCGAAACAGTATAAAGTGCATTCCAATCCGAGTACCATAGCTCTAGTTATGACCAAAACAAGATCGGTTGTCAGAACTGCCTTCGAATTTGGACAGTTCTGACAGGGATGTTTGGACCCATTTTTCCCCATGCTCTGTATTGATTCAGCCTTTGGTCCAAACATGAAAGTTATAGTCTTATGAATGAGCTTTCTAACACCTGTAGAATTTCTTGATTCCGATTTCTAAGTCGTGAGTTACGGTCTTTCAAACAGGGCCTGTTTGGTAACCCGAAATGAAATGGCTGGAACTATTTTGTGCATTTTTGACCAATACCTATTGAGATCTGGGTTGAGATGTCTAAATAAAAGTTGTAGTCCTTCCTCGTAGCTTCAAAACGGTGTCTCACCCACCTTGATCCGACATTCCTAGCCTAACTTTTGATCAAAACGGTTTGGGATGGCAAATCTGGCCGTTTTCCGTTTCCGTGTCCGTCTCGATTTCCGTGTGCCGTTTCCGCACTTGCATGTGCCAATTTTGCCGTTTTACTTGAGTTATGCATGTTAGTGGCCGTTTGTGATATATTGTGATGCAATCTTCTATTTCAGATGGTGACGGGCTAGACGGTACCGGTGGGGCCTACTAGCCGTATACGTGACGTGATCCTTGTATTTTTGCTATACGTACTTTTGGAGTAAGTATTCAGGACGTTTATGTGTATAAACTGCTTATGTGTTTGATGTGAAAAAAAGGGGGACTTAGGCGAGGGTGTACTTTATCACACTCGACCTAAACCCTAGTTTGTACCTATGTTTCTTTATGAGATGTGTATACATGAATTATTTTGGGTTTGAACCCCTTGAGCTTGTAGCTCGGGGTGACGTTTGTGAGTTTTGGGTTTGAACCCCTTGAGCTTGTAGCTCGGGGTGACGTTTGTAAGTTGGGGTTGATCTTCCGACCTAGATGGACTATTCGAGCCGGTCAGGGCTTGGTCGAAGCCAGTCCAACTTAGTCTGAGGTCACCAAGTTTGTGAATCCGGTTCACCGAGAATGTGAACCAAGTTTGTGACCCGAGCTTGTGACTCAAGCTCAAGTTTGTGATTTTGTTCGCTCGAGCAAGTTTGTGAGGTGACTGGCCAGTGAGGGTGATAAGGTGTTAGGTGGGGTATAAGTGGAGTTCTACGGACCTTATTTGTGGTCGACGGAGTGTCGGCAGGAGGTCACGCATGGCAAACGACTTGGCTTTGGAGCCAACCTGTATCCTTTATTTGTATTGTTACTTTTGCACTTGACTTGACATTTTGTGAAATAGTTGTTTATCTACATGTGCAATTTACGATTTTACCCCTGTTTACTTACTAAGCACATAGCTTACCCCGTTTCCTTTGTTTTCCTTAGCAGGGGACGACACGGGGAACTACTTGGCACATTCACTAGTATAGTTAGGTTTGCTTGTAATAGTTGGACAATTAAGATGGTTGTTTTTGTTTTGGTGGTTTGTAGAAGGATCATCCTTAGGGTCTACTTTCTGCTAGTTGTTATCACAATGTAATATAGTCGATTGACTAGTTGTTTTTGGGGATGTAAATAGAATTTTTTTTGGAGTTGGCTATTGTGAATAGTACGCTTTTGGTTTATCTAGGTTTTATTGTTTTAAAATTTCGAGTCCTGGCGCGAGCTAAGCAGGCGTCCCGCCGATACCCTAGGGTTCGCCCTTGGGAGAAGCGGGGGCGTCACAACTAGGATGTGAGTCTAGTCCTATTTGCAATCGAACCTGACAATTTGTCATTCAAGGATTCTACAGTTTGATCCACCACCACCTGTTTCCCCTTGTCCAAGTTCACTTTTAGAACATAAGTGTTGTGAGGTTTGGTCGCGCGGGCTTGATGCGCAGGTTTTACTAGCTTCAGTAACGGATCCTTCTTAAAGCATTCAACCTCCATATGTCCAATCCTTTTGCAATATTGGCATAATAGGGGTCAACTCTCGTACTCTGCCCACTGCCAGAAACCAAATTCGTTGTCTCCAATCCAAATACATGTGGGAGGTGCAGCAGACACATTCTTCTCAATTAGAACCCTCGCTACTAAAGAGCGGCTGATGAGAACATGAAGATTTGGATTCCTTTCAAGTCCAAGAAAATTCATTTTACAAGTCTTCACTTTCCAATGATGGTTGATGGTGCAATCGGGCTCGAGAATCATTGAAGATCCAACCCCGTGTCATGCTTATTTCTTGTTATCATTTATTTAATTGAATTTTTAGCAATGTTAGTTGTTAATTAGAGTTAATTTGAGAGTTAAGTAAGTTGTTTGAATTAGGGAATAAAGGCTAAGGTCATGTTGACCATAGTTAAGCCAATTTGAGTTAGTTAGTTTCCTATTCTAGTTGAATTAGAGTTTTAAGAAAGTAGTTAATTGCTTCCAAATTTGTTTAAGAAGTTGTGTCAAGTTTGGAAGTCAAGTCAAATAAGGAAACTTGTATTGTTTCCAATTTAGATTAGGGTTTTGAGTCTTGTAAGGCTATAAATAGCCAACTTTATTTAACTATTCAATACATGATGTTGAAGATGAATTAATAAAAAGAGAGTTGTCTCCTTTTATGGAGTTCCTTGATGGAACTTGAGTTTCTTCTTGAACTGTATCAAGTATTTAGCCTGGATACTTGTGGTGCTCAAGGCAAGATGATCACATCATCTTGTTTTTTCAAGCCAATAACCAATCCACTCGGTTTCTAGAGACGGGTTCTCTTTAGGTCTAGCAAGGTAGTTATTGTTCCATAACCTAATCAAGATAGATCCTTCCGCTACCTGATCAACTTGGTTCTTCAAGACAGGTTCTTGCTGGGTGGAGTTCGCATCAGCGGCACAAGTCACCGGTTGCAGCATCAATCTTCAATAACCTCCCTAGTGTAGCAACTAATTTAGCGAGTTGGTCCTTTGCTAAGAAGGGCAAGGGAAGCTCAGGGAAAGCAACCCACACCAGAACTACAGATAACTCCTGGTTGGCCCTAAAGTCCAGTTACCATTTAGAAAGAACCATCACTGAACCCTGAACAAACCACGTTCGACGCAGGAACAATCGAGTGTAATTGATGCGAATCCCATTGACATGACGGAGTTCGTGATCACAAGCCCAGATCTTGATGGTGGAATTCAAGTTTGGAATTGGCAGTGGAACCTTACGACCCCTTTAATCCCCGAGATTGCGAACAATCTTGATATTATCTCAACCCAGAAACTAATGGATTAGCGAACCAAAGGTGTTGATAGAAGGCGCCACAATCAAGTGCGGTTCTTGATTGATAAGCCAAAGCTTGAACACTTAGAGAACCTCTAAGTTGCTCAAAGGAAGCTCGAAAGCTATGAGAAAACTCACTCGAGTTTGCTGGAAAATTTCTTATTATCATTAATGAATGAAAAGAGTCTTTGTGATACCCCGACTTTTAGGATATTACGGTTTCTATATTTTATTTTTGTTTTAAGACATTGTTTTCTTTTAAAGATTAGAAACCCTACGTATACTCAAAACCCTAGTTTTACTTGTGACTAATAGATTTTTTTAAAATCTCTCGTATTTTACTCAAAACCCTAATTTTAATCTATGGAATTGTAAAATCTATCATATTTTTCTTAAATTCTCTTTTATTTGAAATCCATTATCTTATAATAGCTATACTACTCATTCACCTCATAATAAATGCAAACAAACATAGAATCAAGGGTTTTTCCTTTTGTTTTCAAGTTATCACAAATTAGGGTTTTTACGTCTTTTCGTAGTGTGAGTATCCGGTACGAAGGGTGGATCAAATTGGGTGATTACGAGTGAGTTTTAGATGATATTAAGTGTGTGATTAGAAGTGAAAATAATAAGTTAGTGAATTATAAGTTAAAACCCTAGTATACGCGATTTAAGAAAAATCGGCTCGAACCGACGGGTATCGCTCACTACCGATTGAACACCCCACTTGACTACCACTTCCCTACCATAAAATATCCTTGATATTATTGCAAAATATCCCCCTCATCCTCAGCTTAGGTTGGCCGAAATTATTGACCAAAAAACACAAGGAAAAGAAAAAAAATTGAGATGGAATTTGGTGGTGACAAGTGGAGGCTATCCAAGCACCTTTGACCCAAACCAAGACCAAGTCTAATAACCTTTCTTAGCCTCCAATCTTCTCCATTTTTCCAGCTGAAAACCGTGATCTTGAGGGAGAGAGAGAGAGCAAGAGAAAGAACTCTATTTCATCTTGAACTTGATCCATTTGAGTGAGAAAACAAGATTCTAAACCGATTAAATCCTTCTTTGAGCACTTGGAAAGCTTGGGGTGCAAGAGGTTTACAAGAGGAGGTGGTGGATAACTCTTATAAGCATCTTTGAGAGGTATATGGGCTGACCATTACATTTATTTCCCTTAGTCTTGTCTAAGTTGAGGAGTAACTTGTAATCTTGCTTGTGATGCTTAATTCATGTGATTTTGGATGATTGTAGTGATGAATTTGAGTTAGGGTTTGAATGATTCACTTATCATACTTGTTGTATGGATGGTATATCATGTATATAAGTTGGTATAAGAGGTGGTAGTGATGGTTTCAAGCTAAAAATGAGATTTATACCTTGATTGTAGCAAATTTCCAGAATTGAAGTTAAGGTATACCCTGTTCTGCCCGGTTCTAGTTTACCATGTTAGAGGCCGAATTAGGCTCAAAACAAAACATAAAAGTTGTATAGAATGATGTTTTGTAGCTGTCTGTAAAATTTCAGCTCAATCCGAGTACTGTACCATGTGAAAAGACAAAAATACCCCTGACTGTCATAGGTAGAGCTTTGTGGCCAGTCTTGCCATTTCACCAATCTGACCGCATTTGTTCACCCTGATCCATACTGAATTAGCGACCAAAACACAAAAGTTGTAGTGCTATGTCTTAGTTTTCCAACGGCCCTGAAAACGCCTTAATCGGACTTCGGTAGCCTGAGTTATTGTCGGTTACGCATAGTGCGGTTAACCAGCCCGAATGTGAGATGCTGGTTCTGTAATTTGAAATTTTGACTTAGATACACTACAAACTGGACTGAGTAGTCTTCATAAAAGTTGTAGACCTTTGTCTTAGCTTCGAAACGCTATAAATTTTACCCAAATCTGATAAGCGTAGCTTCGGTTGTGCCCGTTACGCTAAGTGACGGCAAATCTGTCTTTTGTTTTATGACTTAAACTTCATTTCCGGACATTTTCCTAGTTTGATTTTGTACTTGTATGACTTTGAGCCTATTGAACGGCTATTGAAATGATATGATTTTGTGTATGACTTTGGGACTGATTGAGGAAAAGAATGAAGCCATAAATGGCTGGAAAATAAGTAAATACAAAGGGTGTGCTGCCCAAATTTACGCTCGAGGGCTAGGTAGATATACTTGCGACTCGAGTAAGGCTTGAGAGCGAATACCACTTGAACCATCTAGGATATTTACATCTTCTCTTATCGAGGTATATGAGTTAGAATTCGGCCGAAACTTGTACCCTTGGAAAAATGAAAGTTACGACTAATAGAAATACGTTTTCTCCATTTCTTCGACTCAAATGGTATTTCAAGTGTAATTGTTTCAAAGTTTTAAGAGCGAGCATGACCTTTTCGGAATTTGATAAGTATCTTAATACTACTTAAGCGAATTGCATTTACTTGATTTTATTGAAGCGAAACTCCTATGTTTCGAACTCTAGAGAGTTTTACATTCGCAACTGATATTTTATCGCAGATTTGGACTCCAACCAAGGAGTTGGACCTGGACGTGACTTTTGAGAGGCACTAGACCTTTGGTGAGTGCTTCCAAATACCTGATTGAACTGGACACTTGTCTTCAATACTTGACCAATGTGATTTAATGATATGTCATTTGTTTGATCGGGCAAGAGTGTATTTTATCGCACTTGCCCTAATATGAGATATACCTGTTTATTGTTGCAATGGATTTGATATATTTATGTATATGGTGCGCACTTCCTGGAATTCCAGAAACCCTGTAGCGAATTACTCAAATCGAGCCGGCAAGGGCTTGGTCGATTGGGTAACGAACCCTGGGTCTTTCGTTTTGTCGATTGGAGTGATATCTTCTCTACTAATCGGTATACTCGAGTATTATCACCAGTGTTTATTGAGGATTTTGGGCCCAGTAGGGGGTTTGGATGGTGGACGGAGAGTAGTTTAAGTGGTGCTCTACTGGATTGGTTACTTACTTGAAAGTTGACGGAGTGTCAACTATTACTTGATCAAGCTCTGGTGATGCAATGGGACTTTGGCTCCTGAGAACCATCCATATCCTTATACTTTGGAATGATTAGTACTTATCGTGTTATTGTTTCATTTTTAAAAGACACCTTTGCACTCGCTCATTTTGACATTTACTACTTGAAGTGTTATTGCTCACTTTTATGAACTTTTCATGCTCATTACTCTACTACATGATACTTGCACGTTTAAATAATGGTCAACTTGCTATCTGGAACCTCACTGGGCTTTTAGATCATTCCACGTCATTTGTTTTCCTTATACTTGTTTATTGTTGCAATGGATTTGATATATTTATGTATATGGTGCGCACTTCCTGGAATTCCAGAAACCCTGTGGCGAATTACTCAAATCGAGCCGGCAAGGGCTTGGTCGATTGGGTAACGAACCCTGGGTCTTTCGTTTTGTCTAGTGGAGTGATATCTTCTCGACTAATCGGTATACTCGAGTATTATCACCAGTGTTTATTGAGGATTTTAGGCCCAGTAAGGGGTTTGGATGGTGGACGGAGAGTAGTTTAAGTGGTGTTCTACTGGATTGGTTACTTACTTGAAAGTTGACGGAGTGTCAACTATTACTTGATCAAGCTCTGGTGATGCAATGGGACTTTGGCTCCTGAGAGCCATCCATATCCTTATACTTTGGAATGATTAGTACTTATCGTGTTACTGTTTCGTTTTTAAAAGACACCTTTGCACTCGCTCATTTTGACATTTACTACTTGAAGTGTTATTGCTCACTTTTATGAACTTTTCATGCTCATTACTCTACTACATGATACTTGCACGTTTAAATAATGGTCAACTTGCTATCTGGAATCTCACTGGGCTTTTAGCTCATTCCATGTCATTTGTTTTCCTTACACGGGGTACGAGCGAGGCGTGAGACGTGTACAGACTAGCGTAGTCTAGTTGTTTTGAATTTTGAATTTGTACTCACACTAATACCCGACTAGGGTTGATTGTACTCGAATTGTAAACTTTGAAGTATTTTGGTGTGTAGAAGTTTTGTATCTGGATTTGAGCATCAATGTATATATTAAGTTGAAGTGGATGTGTTATTCATTTTCTATGGATGTACGTTATTTTTCTTGAGCTATGAGTGAGTGAGTCCTGGCGAGAGTTGGGCAGGCGGTCCGCCGAACCCTTTGGTTCGCCTTAGGGGAAGGTGGGGCCGTCACAGTCTTATATAGATTTTACAAGACCCTGAAAACCTACCAAATGTATGATACCTTAAAGCGAAGCAATATTAGGAAACTAACCATACGACTTAATGTGAGAGCCCGTAATTTTTCTATTTTAGGGTTTTATTATATTCAATGGCTTGTTTTCTGCACTTTCTGTATCCGAAAAATTTTCTAGATAATTTTTATGAGTAAATATAGTTTTTAGATGATTTTTCTAGTATCGAATAGGTTTTGAGAAATTAAGAGCGTATACCGGACGTGGGACCCACTAGTGCGAAAAGTTCGGAAAAATTCGGCCAACTAGGTTAAGTTTTGGATACTGGATTTAATTTACCAGGTGTTAAGAGATAAGTAGAGGATGCTAAGTGGATTGGTATAAGAGAGACAAAAGTTAGGCAAGCATTAATGAAGGTGACAAGTGTCACCATGGGATTTGGTCTTAAGTAAGACCACTATTCACCTTTTGTCCAATTGACCAAATAAATCACAAAAATCACCAAAAATTCACCATTTTTCTCTTCATCTTGGCCGGCCCTCTTTCTCAAGAAGAAAGAAGGAAACTCTCCAAGTTCTTGATTCCATCTTGCTCCAAATCATCAAAACAACCACTTAATCTTACTTTTGTTCCATAGAAAACCTTAAGTGAGTGTTTGTGTGGGGTTTGGTGGAGTTGTTTGGAAAGCTAAGAGGACTTGTTGCTCTCTCTCTCTTGTTTCTAAGGTGAGTTATGAAGAACCACTCTCCTCCCTCTAATGATGCTTAATTTATGCTTAGTGGTGGTATAAGATGCAACTTTATGGATTATATTGTGATTTTTGGTTGAATTGATGAAGTTTTGTAATTATTGGGGATTTTTCTGTTTTAATATGAATATGATTGTGTGGCTATGTATGATGATCGAAAATGGTGTGTAAGGGACCTAGGAGGTGGAAAAAGTGGATAATTACAAGCAATTTCTGTTTTGGAAGAAATTTTGGAAAGTTAGGGTT
>NC_040036.1:57753446-57859789 GCF_003713205.1 Coffea eugenioides
AAACAACAAAATTAAGGATAAATAACTCACATGCCAACACATGAATAACTAATTAATTACTAAAGAAATTTTTTTTGTTATATTACAAAATTGAAACTAATCAAATCACTTTGTTCATTGATGTATAACTCACTTTGTCTCTCTATCCCTACCAACCCCAGACAAAAACCTCTAACACTCGATTTTTGCGCATAATTTAATAAATATTTTTTTCCTATTTTCTTGATTAATTAATTACTCGTGCCAACATGTGATTTATTCTTATTGTTTAAAAGCTAGTATTTTGCCTTTGTTTTTTTACAAAACTATTTAATGGACACGTGACTAAACATGACTAGATTCCGTTATTTTTTTTTCACCAAATGATAACAACTTTGTATTTCTGACAAAAGGATTACAAAGATGGTGCAACTGCTCCTATATCATTTTTGGCTTAAGTAATTAACCAAATAGGGAATGAATCCCTCCAACAGACTTCTCTAACCAAGTTTATGGCATATTTTGACAGATGATGATTGACATAGTGACATTCTCTTTTGATGGAGGATAGATGACATTTAGTAAAACTCTGCAAATAAGACTAAATATATCCTCAACTACTGTTCCTATCACAGGATCAAGTGTACTCCCCTCTGCTATCTTGTCCCCCCACTTTTTTCAATCTGATTGGACTATGATCTTTCTCAAACCTTCTTGTTTCACTTTTGTCAATGTAGTTCTAATTGCATCTGCTTCTTCAATCTCAGCCTCACTATCCTTGTTATCATTTCTAGCCCAAGTGCAGATTACTTCTCCATGTTCATTCCATGCTACAATTCCCCACCCAACTTTCTCTTGTTTTTTGTCCAAAGCTGCATCAGTGTTTAACATAATGAAGCCATTTGTAGGTGGTTTCCACCTGACCTCAACCTCAAAGCTCTCCTCTTTTTTTCCTATTTTTCTATCTTCCCGTCTTTGCACTATTTTGTATTCTTGCCATTCTTACATAGCTTTGTTTGCCACTATTCCTAGTCATTTCCTTTCTTTGTTGAAATGGATGTTGTTCCTAGATTTACATATTTGCCACTGTATGTCTACCGTCAACGCAATGTGTTCTATCCCCTCTTCTCTTGCCTTAGCCTCCATCAGACTAATCCACTAGAGCCAAAAATTTTTCCTAAACATGTTTAATCCATCCCAACTAATTGGGGCTACCTTCCAAATCATTTCTACATGTTTGCAAAAGCAAAACATGTATTCCTGAGTTTCTGATTCCTCTCCACAGCATGCATAAATATTTGTTAAGTTTATCTTTGTATTCTACATCGGGAATTTCACAAAGAAATCTCTCCTTGTGGTTGTTATAAATATAGTGGGTTTAAATGAGTTTAAATGTGCTAAGGGTACTAGTCCAAGTGTCATATGCAACAATCCAAGAGAGTTTGGGAAGCCTACGTCCCAGTCAAAGAGGAGTTTTGGTTAGACATCAAATCAAAAGAGCAAGTTATGGGCCTTTGGACCATTAAGCATTTTGTACTATTTGAACTCTTTTGTATTTTCAATTTTAGGTGCCTTTTGAGTCTAAAAATTATTTTCTAACATTTTATACTGGCTCTTTTGTACTCTCTTTCTGTTATAGTAAATGTGCTACCCCTTCGCCCGTAGACGTAGGTCAATTGGACTAAACGACGTAAAATTTTGTTTCTCTCTGTTTGATTTATTTGTTCTATTATTGTCATCATTGAGTTATCAAAAACCCTATTATTCTCATTGATCAATTTCCTAGGGTTAGTCCTAACAAATTGGTATCAGAGCTTTGGATTTCTGGTCTTGGGTTCTTGATGACAATAACAAACTATCAATATCAATTTTGGGCGCTACAGAGAGTGAAGAAAAAATTCTCCATTGGAATTCAGTTGCATTTTGAAGAAGAGATATTTGGTCCAATGGAACTCGTTGATGGTTTTGTGAAGAAGGTAGACTAAAATTACTATATTCGTGATTTTTTAAACCCGTTTGGGATCTGTTGAATCTTTTGTGAGTTTTGGCCCATTGGAACCTGTTGAGTCTCTTTTGCATCGTAGTTCGTTCATGGCTCGTTGAGATCTGTTGGGATTTTTGTGACTCGTTAAAATCCATTGGAACTTTTATGGAGAACTTGGAGCTTGTTTACTATTTGTTTGCTATTTGTCAATGCTAGATATACACTAAGGTGGAGATTTGTTAAGTTTGTTTTTGTATCCCACATCAAAAATTTTATAAAGAAATCTCTTCTTGTGGTTGTTATAAATATAGTGGGTTTAAGTGAGTTTAAGCATACTAAGAGGACCAACCCAAGTGCTGTATGCACCAATTGTGACGCCTCCACCTCTTCCTAGGGCGAACCCTAGGGTATCAGCAGAACGCCTGCCAAACTCTCGTTAGGACTCATGCACTCGTTCAAGTTTAATATAGAGCCACAAAACAACCATCGACTTAAATAGAAGCAATTCGAATATACAAACCATAACTTCAAGGGTTAAGAATTATCATTACAAACCACCAACCAAGAGTAACAAAAGTTACAATTTAAGAGTCACTAATTTCATACAAAAATATACTAGCTTCCACCAAAACACTAGTTTAGATCCTGCAATCCACCTCCAAAACCTGCTAAGGAAAACAACTTAAAGGGATGAGCGAACGCTCAGTGAGGCCGAGAAAACAAACACGCAATCAAGTAACACTAAACAACCAAATAATGTGCTTGAAAGTAACATTAAACATGGTATTTTATTCAAGTGCACAAGTAGGAATTAACACACAAGAAGGATACAGAAGCTCTCAAGAGCTATTTCCACATCCCAATCAAGTTGAGCCGTCTGGGGTTGACGAAGTTGCAAGAGCTATTTCCACATCCCGATCAAGTTGAGCCGTCTGGGGTTGACTCTCCGTCAACCCAATTAGTAACACGACCGTAGTGCTCCACTTACTTCCTCCACCCACCTAACACCCACTCGAATCCAGAACCAAACATGTATAAAGTGGCAATACTATTCGAGTATGCCTAGCGAGATCTCAAAAGACCAATCTATAATATTTTTCAAGGTTCACCAAGCTTCTCGACCAAGCCCTTGCCGGCTCGAGTTACAAGGTTAGCCAATGGGTTGGGGCGTCCCCATAAGTATATTTGGTCGACGAGACAACGCTCCAATCGACTTTGAGTCGATCATAACACTGAGTCGGGGTGAGCGGTACCTCCTACCGGAATAGGGCGTGATACTTCTAGCCGCTCAGTGCTCACGAATTAGAACATGTTTATGTACAAGTGTAAGTCATATATATTCATGTAACAAGTATCATGTAATCAGGAAAGAGAGAGGACGAGGGCGATAAAGTACACCCTTGCCTCGGCAAGTTCACATATCATGTATAGCACTTGTACAAATAACATTTAAATCACATAAGCATTTAACATGTACTTGACACTCACCACAAGTCAAGGGCAAAACAAGAGTGAAGCGAGTAGCCAGACAAGCTCTTCTGCATCCTCGTGACCACCTGAGACATATACAATCATAATTACCCAAGTGCTCGACCAAGGCTTAAAAAGAAAGACATTTTCTCGCTACCCACTCTCCAAGGTCACAAGTTCGAGTCAAGTTAAAGAAGCTTTTCTAGCTAAAACATTGAAATAGTGCTCAAAGAGAGCTTGAAGGTCATTTTTTATTCAAGTCGTGGAAAGAAATCTCAATTCCAAAAGAAAGTACCATCTTCACTTTCGGCATGAAAATCGAGGAAAAAGGGTAAATGGTTTTCATCTCTCAAAACTTCAAATCTCATGTTCAACTTTAGAATATAAAGAGAGTTCATATTTTTCAAACAAATGGAGTCAAACTTATGAAAATCGAGGCCATAAAAACAGGGGTTGAAGTCCTTAATTCAAGTATGAAGAGAAGTGCCATTAACTAAGAAGGTTAGGCAACAAAGAAGAATCATAAAAAGGGGATTAATCCCTTGGAAACTAAGATTCGAGATGAAGGTTTAAACTTCAAAGAGACTTTGTACCTAATCATGAAATTAAACTTAAAACAGTCCAACAATTACAAAGGAATGTGGGAAGTTCTTAAAAAGAGTATTTATTTGAAATCAGAAAATTTTCAGCTTAGAGCAGCAGTACTTGGAAAAATCGTATCTTGACTTCTGTACGTTCAAAAATTGAAAACTCTATACATTGGAAAATAGATTCAAAGAACTAAAACTTTCTAGAAGACACTTTTCCCAGACTCCAATTCAAAGTCATTCAAATTTTAGCTCAAAGTCACTGTTCTAGACAGGACAGAACAAAACAGGCTTGCAAATTCAGTGAAGTTTGGAAATTCGGCAAAATTCTTAGAAATGGAATCAGCCCTTGAAATTTATACCACAATTAAAAATCCAAATATAGTTTCAAATGCAATAAACAAAACTCAATTCGGACCTTTCTACACCAAGATACAACAGTTCTAAGAAAACTGATTTTCAGTACCTGTTTTACGAAATTCCAGTTCTGACGTATTGGACAGAGTTTCAAAATCTGATCAAAACTAGAGCTACACAACTCAAACTTTAGTGTGGTTTGCCTCTTTGAAAACTAGATTCAAAATGCTACAATTCACTAGAAGGAACTATCTTAAAATTCAGTTTGCAAGATAGGTAAAATTGAGCTACAAAGTGCAATTAGGACTGTTTCTCGGAAGCAAGCATGGAGGAATTTCAGTCATATTTACCGGTTCACTATGGCTCCTATGAAACGAGTTAGGAGGTGTATTTTATACCGATGGAAATCTCTCGGAGTCTAGTTCAGATGCCATAAACGATACTCAATTTCAGCTCCCAGACAGAAAGTTATGACCTAAAATGTGAACACTGGTTGGGGTTTCCTGATCAGAAAATTTCCAGAATTCATCCTCACTTTAACCCTACTTAAACACAATGAAATGGAAAGCTTTTTGGGAGATATTTCATACACATAACCACCAACACGTATCAACCATTATTGCACCAAAATAACATCCAAAATTCAAAATTAACATGAAGGTTTCAGCAGGACAAAAATCGGACAGCGTGTACTTTCATTCCTCTAGCTTTCTTTCCAACTTTTCCAATTCAAACTATACCATATCTCATCAAAGCAAGTAACAAACAAGCAAATAAATACACAAAATCCTCAAGACCTCTACCTATCAAGCCACTTGAAGTCCACTACCTAATGTCAAGGTTATTGTGAACCCATCAACAACCCAACAACTAATCTAACTAAACTAACTTACTACTAAAACTTGAGAGGAAAAAATTGAGGTTTCTTGGATGATTACCTTGCTTCCAAAAAGAAAACTAAACACTAGGATTTGAGCTCTTAAATCACCAAGTTCCTTCCTTGATCAAGTCACCTTCCAAGCTTGTATTGTGAGAACTCCGAATTTTAAGTTTTAAGTTTCCATTTTTAATCCATTTATATGCATTTAAATTATTTTAAGCATTCAAGATGTGATTCATTTTTTGGGCCTTATTTTCTTTACTTTATTTAACTTTGGTCAAAATGAGTTTAAGAAAATGAGAGAATTAATTTTTGTTATGTCTAATAAACCCTAGGACATTTAATTGTTTTGGGGTGAAGTTAGAACTTAAGTAAACTACTAGGATTGGAAGGAAATTGGGAAAACCTTGCTAGGTAGAAATTTGGCCAAGTGTCATCACACTACAACATCTTTGTGAGAACCCTCACTTTAAAATATAATTTCCCTAAACTACATGCCTTGTCCGAAGATTTAAACCACTCATTATATGCCCTAGCATTGTATTTTACATGTGTTACAACAATTCCTTTGTATTGACCCTCACTTTAAAACACAATTTTTTTTCTTATCTACATGCCTTATTCTAAGACTTAGACCACTTATAAGATGCCCTTGCATCATATTCCCTATGTGTTATAACATTTCCCATGCATTACATTTCATTTCCTTTTATTTGAATTAAAACAATTTCTTGAGTTGGTTTTAAATAATTCACCACTTGTACTTTACCAAGTGTTCTTTTTTTAGTAGTAGGGAGTTTACATGAAGGATTAGAGGTGTTAAATAGGTATTGGTACTTTTGGAAGGGTTGAACTATCATTAGTCAAAGGATTAAGAGAAGTTATGGACAAGAAATGGGCAATGTGGCAAAACCCTAGCCAAGTATTTTGTTCGACCAAAGATTAGAAGATAATTTAAACTAGCCTTAGCCATTTTTTCTCCCTTATGGCCGAATTTCTTGAAGCTTAGAGAGGAAGAGAGAAACTCATTTTCTCCTTGCTTTCCAACCCTAGTAAGTCAAGAGCAAAAATCAAAAGAGAAAGATCTTGAATTAGTTGAGAAACTTTCTTGCAATCCTAGTGTTTGTTCCAAGCTTGAAGCTTTCACTTTGGTGGGTTGTTTGGTGACTTAAACAACTTGTAAGAGAGGTAAATGACCTTTAAATTAGAGTTTTATGATGTTATATCACTTACTTTAAGTTTTAATGGCAAACTACAAGTTGTTTTGGTTGAGATTTGGGGTTAATTTCTTGAATGAAACAAGTAGTAGTTGAGTTAGTTTTTATGCCTACCAAGTGTTTGATGAAATGTTTGGATCTTGTTCATGTTTGTTTATGAGGTATTAACATGTTTTAAATCTCTTTTGAGTTAGATCTACCACTTGATGTGTTGTTTAAATGAAAATCATGAAAGGATGAAAGTTAGATGAACATGTAAACTTGTGGACTGATTTTCTTGCCTTGGCTGACCGGTATTGGAAGAAGGGGTTTCCTCTTGATTTTTGTGGTTCAAATGTACCCTATTCAAGCCTAATAAATATAGCTAGACATTGGTTAAGCTCATGGGTGAGTTGAAATGAAATTTGAGCAAGTAAAGTGGTGGTTTGGTCTATATAGTGGACTGGTTTGGTTTTTTTTTTTTTATGGCTAGGCTGCTATGGTCATTCTTATTCATGTTGTTTGAACTCCAATTGTCCTAGGTGATGTGACCCTGTATATGAACATTTGAGGACTGATTTGGGTGAATTTGGACCGAAACAAATGAAGATAGCACCAAGAACTAATGTAGTTTTGCTTGAGGGTACGGCTGATCCAAGGTTGGAAAAATAACCAACTTGTCCGAGCTACTGGCACTGCTAGTAGATGAACTAGAGTGTGTAACAGCACCTAATTTCGACCTTCCTACAGTGAGATATGACCGTTTTCCCAAGACTGCGCGGGCACGACTGTTTTACCCGCGAAGAACATTTTGAACTTGAATGAGACTTTTATTTTGCCCAACTTTCTTGCACTTGTCAAACTTGTTTTCTCATGAACTTTTACTGCATTTGGGGCCTAATTTACATGATGAATTGAGTGACTTTAACCACTCACTTGGTCACTTAATGAGCTTACAATTGAGTGGGAAATGAACCTAATTTGTTAACGATTTCACTCGTTGCCCTAGGATTGGGAAACGAAGGTGGTCGTAACTGAGATACTTGACGTTTGACTACTGCATTGCTTGACAGGTGAGTGTTCCACTACCTGCTACCCGTTATGTGAAATATTTGAATATCTGATATATTTGATTTATGACTGTTGGAGCCAAATACTGTTTTGATAAAATGGAAGCGAGCGTGTACGCACTCGACCTCCCTTGTTTTCCAATGAGATTCTGTATACTGTTATTATGAGCTGAGATTTCGCTATATATATGAATGTGTTTGAATTGTTTGGGTGATATCCCATCAACTACTGCTACTGTTTGGGTACCCAACCTCTTAGGTGAGTCGGTTGTATCGAGCCAGCAAGGGATTGGTCGAGAAGGCCGATAAACCTTGGGGACTGATGTTTGGAAGTCCCTGGTGAAGTATAGCCGTTGTGCTTGCTTGTTGTATTGCCCAGCACCACCAGTGGTAAAATCCTCGACTTGATCCTGTTTCTTTGGAATCTTGGATTCCTAGTATACTCGAGTATTACCAAACTACTGTTTGTGGCGTGTGGGCCTGGTAGGAGGTTGATGGTGGATGGAGGTTGGTGAAAGCGGTGTTCTACGGACTTACATTCTGTGAATACAAACGTTGACGGAGAGTCAATGGATCCAGTTATGATCAAGCTCTAGTAGTTGTTGGCTTTTGAAAGCCACATGTATCCTTGAATTGAACTGTGATTAAACTGTTATCTTCCTGTATGATGTTATTTGATCATTTTGTGACCTTAGTTGGCTGTGTCTACTTGTTTTATTTGAAACCTCACTGGGCGTTAGCTCACCCCATTCCTTTTGTTTTCCTTAACAGATCGGGGATGGATTTGATCAAGAGCTTACCTAGCTTTGTTTTGCTATGAACTTGTATTTTGATATTGTAACCTTTTGTTTAAGAAGACCTTACTTTTAACTCCTGTAAGCTTGGTTCTGTAAGTCCGACTTATGTTATGTAAGTTATGTGTGGAGTGGTAAGTTGACTTTTGGCTATATGTATACTAAGCTTTTGGATTGTTAGTGTAGTGATTATGTGTAATTAGGGTTACACTCCCTTGCTTGGAAGATATCTCATCCGCGTCATTTGAGTTATTAGTACTTTAATAGACTGAGTCCCGGCGAGAGCTAGGCAGGCAGTCCACTGATACCCTAGGGTTCGCCCTAGGGAGAGGTGGGGCTGTCACAATCTTGACTTGGACAATTAGCTTCTTAAGAAAACTTTACCATTTAACAAAACATTAGCCATTTTGTCTTGAGCTCTTGGCTGAACCTCTTGAGAGGAAAAACTTCATATAAACCCTAAGTTTAGTTCTTGGAAAATTAGTGCAAGATTCAAGAGGAAGTTCAACTAGATTCCACCCAACCTTGGCTTGCTACTTGAGAGGTGATTCTTGGTATTCTTGGTGCAACTTGCAAAGCTTGAGGAGTTTGAGGTAAACCTTAAATCATGAATTTTAATGCTTTAAATTAGTAGGGCATGCATGTAATTAAGGTGCTTAGATAACCTAGATACTTGAGTTGTTGATGGCTTGATTTGGGTTCTCGTTTGGAAGCTTGGATCATGTGTTTATGTTTATGTGTTCTATGTGTTTGATGTATGGTTAGGTGTATTAGGTGAGGATTTCTTTAGGTTTTCTTGGTTGTGTTAGCATGAGAATCATGGTTAAAGTAAGCTTAGTTAACTTGGTGCACATGAAGTAAAAATTGATCATCCAAAAGTTGGAATTTATGCTTGGGCTAGCCGAATTTTTAGCTTCAATTTTGTGAGGATTTTTGTGTTGTTTGGGTGAGATTTGTGCTCAAGGAACTTGGTTTAACCTTACCCTAGAAGTGGATGTTATGTATGTGTGTTTAAGTAGTAGTTTTTTTGGAGTAAAGTTAAGAAAATAAGAGGAACTGTTGTTGGAAATTTTCGCGCAGGAGACTCTGAGCAGTCTTGGTAAATCTATTATATCTTGGTGTAGAAAAATCCAAATTGAGTTCTGCTTATTGCGTTTGAAACTAGATTCAGATTACATTCTACCATGAAAATTGCAGAATTTTCTCAATTCCTATGAATATCTGTGATTTTTCAAAATTGACTAAATTTGCATTCCTGTTCTGCCTTTCTACTGGATAAAGTGGCCGCTTGAAATTGGATTTTGACTGACTTGTGGACAGAATCTTGCAAAGGTGTCTTTTGAAAAATTGTAATCCTTTGAATCTTTTTTTCAATGGTATAAATTTTATAAATTTTGGATTTAAGAAGTTTACGATACGATTTTTCAAACAATGTCGCAGAAAACTGGAGAAAATTCTGTTTCCAAATGTATGCATGCTGACCGGTTTTCTTCAGTATATTTCTCTTCATTTTTTGGGTTGTTTTGATGAAATTTTGCCTCAATATTGTGCTATAAACTTAGTAGAACTCGTGTGGACTGATTTGTAGTGAAGACCATGCATTTAATTTAAAGAAAACTTGAGTTTTGATTGGCTTTTGAGTTGAACTTCCTGATTTTGGGTATTGAACAGGGCCACTGTTTTGGCCTTGTTTCGCCTTCGATTCGTGATAGTTTGGACTTGAAATCGCTTGTACTATTTGCCAACACATAATACTAGAGTTGTACGTCAATTTGGTCGTAAACCGATTACTCAAAGGGAGCGAAAATTAGCTATTTTTCACTGCCATAAAACTGGAAAATTTTCAGTATTTGTACCCTTTTCATGTATTTATTGTTGTTCTTAGTTTTTGATCCGAGAAGCATTCTTTTCACTCCAAACCTTGCTTGAATCATAAACCTAATGTGTATTACTAACTTTCTTGAATTTGCACCTTCGCGTAGGTTTTAAAACTTATGTCCTTTTGAAATCTCTTTTGGGTCATTTGTCACTTCGAATTCGAGTTGCTCTAGTAACTCTCTCAATCGTTCCTTCTTTTGTTTAGTTGCTCTAGTTGGAATCTTAAAGTTTCGCAGTTGCTTGAATATAGGTTTTGATGTGAAAAATAAGAACCTTGGTGGGACCATTTGATTTGCTCTACTTTGTCGGCGAGTGTTCCAATGCATGTTATTTGATTATGCACGACTTGAGAAAATGTTGTTATTTATTTAAGTGCTCTCCTTTGAATGACATGCGAATAAGTGAATGACTGTTGTGATTTTCTTGTCTTGTTAATTTGCTAAGAGTGCATGTTCACATTGCATGAATGAGTGATAAATGTGCAAGAATGTAGGCCGATGTGTACTTTATCGCATCGGCTGAACTGAGCTTAACCTTATGTTGGCACCCTATCCGAGACCTGCCATTTGCGAGGTCAGATCAGCTGGACAGCTTTGGGTTTATAACTTACCAATGTTAAGTGCAAAGCTCAAAACTCTTTGCCGAAAGGCCTTGAGTACAATGTTTAATGTTTAATATTAAGTGAGGAGATTGTTGACTTTTCGGAGGGCATAAGGTGAATATTAAATGAGGGGATTGTTGATCTTTCGGAGGACATAAGGTGGGAGTTCGGAGGTTATAAGGTGGTAAAATGTAGGGGATTGTTTATTGGCAGTTATAAGGTGAATGTTGCTCCATGTGAGGTCCGTATCCTTTTAATGTTTAAAGTATTGTTTATCCTTGTATTTGCTTGAATGAGTGATTGAATGCACGCATGAATGTTATTGTTTATTAAGTATTTTACATTGATGGATTCCTATTACAATTAATTGCTCCACTACCAGTTTTTTTAAAGTTGAATAACGATTCACTTGAACCTATATTACTTGAAAAAACATGTTTACATGTTTAATTGTGTTATTATCTTATTTTGCCTGTTTATCCGGAATGCTCACTGGGCGTAAGCTCATCCCACGTTTGGTTTTCCTGAACAGGATTCGGATCCGAGAGTGCTCAAGAATACTATTAGAATGTTTGAGAGACTTTAAGTTTTATTTTAGTAGAAATGACTGTAGTGTATATATTTTTGGGTTGTAATTAAGATAGGTGCCGAATGATGAATCTTTTGTACGCGAACCTATGTAATAGCTTTCGGAGGTATGTAAATGTTATTTTGAGGTGTAATGAATATTATTTTGGTTAGTTTAGAAATTTCAAGTAATTCTTGTTATGGATGGTAGTGAGTCCTGGCGAGAGTTGGACAGGCGGTCCGCTGACCCCTTTGGTTCGCCTTTGAGAAAAGTGGAGCTGTCACATGTATAAAGAACCAAGACAAGAAGCAAATTTGGAGAGCTTTTGTGGAGCAAGAATGGAGGATAAGAGAGCTGAAATTTGTGTATAGAAAATGGGAGAGGGGGATCGGCCAAGAGGGAGGAAAGGAAGAAAGGTTTTGGTTGGTAGGTGAGTGATGTGATAGTGTGTAAGAAGGATGGACATAAAGGTGGTCTTGGTGTCCAAAAGTTAACAACCGATTAGTATGCAATTAGTGCTCCTAATTGATTTTAACTTAACTCACTCACATCTAATCCCTCGATTAACTTTTCTTAGTCTAATATTAATCATTCTTAATTCTCTAAGATTATTGCACTCTTGGATCGAATTTATCTCGAAAAACGTGAATTCACTATTTCTCACTAAACGAGCCGTAGAAAAATTAAATTCGCTAACGAAACATTTTAAAAATATAATTGAGACATTGTTCCATGTAAATGGAATAAAAATGAATGAAATAAATTATTCGGGGTAAAAGGGTAAATTAAATAGTTAAATAAGTCTGAAAAATAAAATAAAAGTAAGAAAAATAAAATTCGGTTCTCATATCCTTCCCCCCTTAAAAGAATTTCGTTCTCGAAATTCATACCTTGATTTAGGAACAATTCTGGGTACTTCTTTCGAATCTCCTTTTCTACTTTCCAAGTCGCTTCCTCCACTCCATGATTTCCCTATAAGGCCTTCACTAGAGGGATTTGATTGCTTTTTAACTCCTTCACTTTTCGATATAATAGTTTTACCGACCTTTCTTCATAGGATAAATTCTCATCAATCTCTACTTCTTCTGGTTGTAACACATGGGACGGGTCGGGATGATATTTCTTAAACATGGATGTGATACATCGAATGTTAGGAGATTGTTGTTTTTTGGGTTTGATTTAAAACCTTATTTTGTTTTAAAGGACTAGAAAACCCTAAATTCTAATGAACAAAAAACCCTAGTTACTTGTGACTAATCGGTTCTCTTAAATCTCTCATGTTTTAATCAAAACCCTACTTTAATGGAATTGTAAAATCCCGCACATTTTCTTAAAATTCCTTTTACTTGGAAATTATTACTTTATAATAGCCTTACTACCCAATCACCCCACAATAAGTGCAAACGAATATAGAAGTAAGGGTTTTTCCTTTTCGTATTCAAGTTAAGGCAAATTAGGGTTTTACGCCTATCCGTGGTATGACTATCCGGTACGGAGTGTGGATCAAATTTGATGATTAAGAGTAAGTTTTAAATGATATTAAGTGTGTGAATAGAGGTGACAATAATAAGTTAGTGAATTGTAAGTTAAAACCCTAGTATACGCGATTTAAGGAAAATCGGCTCGAACCGACGGGTACCGTTCACTACCGGTTGAACACACCATTTGACCACCATTTTTATCAAGTTAATCCCATTGATATGAGAGCTAAATATCAGCCATAAATTTGCTTAAAGTGGCCGAAATGTTTGACTTAGAAAACAAGAGAAAAGAAAAAATTTTGGATCAACCTAAGTGTGACAAGTGTTGGCCATTGAAGGCCCTTTGACCAAGCCAACTTTCTTACCTTCTTATCTTCATTTTAGCTCATTTCTTCACCATTTTTTTCCTTGGTTTGTCCGAGAGCAAGAGAGGGAGAAAGAGTGAAGAGAGCTTTCCATTTCCAACCTCAAATCAAGAGTTGTGAGTGAAACCAAGAAAAACTAAACCGATTAACTTGTAAATTGGAAGCTTAGGGAACCAAAAATTTCAAGGAGCAGTGGAGGATAACTCTAGCAAGCTTTTTTTTTGAGGTAATTTGGCTGACCACTCTTTTCTTTTTCCTTAATCATGTTGGAGTTGCTTAGTAGCTTGTATTTGTGGTTGTAATGCTTATATCAAGTGATTTTGGATGGTTGGGGTGAAGAATTTGAGTTAGGGTTTGAATGATTTCCTTCTCATACTTGTTGTATGGATGGTATATAATGTATACAAGATTGTATATGAGGTGGTAGTGATGGTTTTAAACTAGAAATGGGAATTATATCTTGATTGTAGCAAATTTTCAGAATTGAAGTTAATATGCACCCTGTTCTGCCCGGTTCTAGTTCACCATGTTAGAGGCCGAATTAGGCTTAACACAAAACATGAAAGTTGTATAGAATGATATTTTATAGTTACCTGAAACATTTTAGCCCAATTAGAGCATTGTAGCTCATGAAAAGATAAAAATACCCTTGAGACTGCCCTAGGTAGAGTCCAGCAGACAGTTTTGGCATTTCCTCATGTTGGCTGCTTTTTTCACCTTGATCCGTACCAAACCACTCATTGGCCAAAACATGAAACTTTTATTCCTATGTTTTAGCTTTCCAACGCCACTGAAAACTCCCTAATTGGACTTCGGTAGCCTGAGTTATTGTCGTTTACGCATAAGGCAGTTAACAAGCCCGAATTTGAGATTCTGGTTCTGTCATTTGCAATTTTGACTTAGATACACTACAAAATAGACTGAGTGGTCTTGATCAAAGTTGTAGACCTTTGTCTTAGCTTCGAAACGGTATAAATTTTACCCCAATCCGATGGGCGTAGCTTCGGTTGTGCTCGTTATGCTAAGTGACGGCAAATCTGTCTTTTGTTTTATGCCTTAAACTTCATTTCCGGACATGTACCTAATTTAATTTTGTACTCGTATGACTTTGAGCCTATGGAATGGTTATCGAAATGAGATTATTTTGTGTGTGACTTTGGGACTGTTTGAGGAAAATATTGAAGCCAGAAATGGCTCAAAAATAGGTAAAAACAAGGGACATGCTGCCAAATTTTTAGTAGAGGACTAAATTAGCCTTTGGAGTTCTAGTTCTGTATTTTGCAAATTTGACTTGAATACACTAAAAACTGGGTCGAGGGGTCTTCATGGAAGTTGCAACCTTTTGTTTAAGCTCCGAGACACTACTTAGTACATTTTGATCCGATAACTACAGCTCCAGTTATTGTCAAAAATTGGGTAACCCATTTTGTACCATTTTCATTTCCGCGCACGCGCACATGTATTTCTCAACCGTTTTTGGCGTTTTGGACCATTTAGGACTACTTTTGTTATTTTGTTACCATTCCGGCCGTTTCGGCCAATTTCGACATTTTTTTGGCCTCAACATCGGTTTTGACCGTTTTTTATTATTTTTGACCGTTTTCGACCGTTTTCAATCGTTTAAGTTATAAACTGCTATTGTATGGCCGTTTCACTTATGTGTGTATATAATCTGTCAAAATACAGACAGTGAGACTTTTGACGATGATGGTCAAGCTCAGTGAATTGTATCGTTTTTCGTGCCAAGCTTTATCAAGTGAGTAATTGGGTTGTTTATTGATGTGAAATTGTTAAAATGCTTTGTATATGTTAAATGGGTACTTAGGCGAGGGTGTACTTTATCTCACTCGACCTAAACCCATCCTTTGTTTTGATTTCATATGTGAGAATAAATGTCTTATGTTGAGTATCACCCTTTTGCTGTGTGCTGATGGGGGTTATCACATAACTTGAGTATCACCCTTTTGCTGTGTGCTGATGGGGGTAAGTACTTTGTTGTGTACTTTGTTGAGAGATATCATCTATCGAGAGATTGGATATCTCAGGGCTTGGTTCCATCCCGGTTCCAAGGGTAGACGAACTATTCGAGCCATCCGGGGCTTGGTCGAAGATAGTTCCATGCTAACCTTGGGATTTAGTTCTTTGTTAAAGCTTTGACGAAAGCTAAGTTATTTTGTTTCGCTCGAGCTGCTGTGTGCTGTTGACTGGCCAGGGGGTTGATAAGGTGAACTGGGAAAGTTAAGTGGAGTCTACGGTCTATGAGTATTTTGGTTGACGGAGTGTCAACAGGAGTTCAAGCTCGGGGAATTGAATTGGCTTTGAAGCCACCCGTATCCTACCATTGTGATGTTACATTTCTGTATTGATATGCAATATTTGGATTTATATGTTAATTGAATGTGTTTTTACATTTTTACCCCAATTATTCACTAAGTATATAGTTTACCCCATTCCGTTTGTTTTCCTTAGCAGGGGGCCGACGCGGGGATCGCTCGGGAAGGTTTTTAGATCTTTGGCTATAGAACAGTTGATTTGTACTTGTTATAAGTTGACTAGTAAGATGTATCGTGGTGGTTGTAGTTATCAGCTTTTTTAGGGTTTACTTTCTGGTATTCGTGGTATGTATGACTTGATGTACTAGTTTATGCAACTTTTGAAGATGTAATCGCTTAAATAGAACTTTCTTTTGGCATAAACTCTATTTTCTAGTTTCAGAGTATCGAGTTCTGGCGCGAGTTAGGCAGGCGTCCCGCCGATACCCTCGGGTTCGCTCTTAGGAGAAGTGGGGGCGTCACAATGGAGACATGGAAGACATCGTGAATCCTGGACAAACATAACGGCAATTCCAACTTGTAAGCTACATTGCCTACGCCCTGGATAACCTTATAGGGTTCCATAAATCTCGGTTGCAACTTCTTCCCTTTTTCCGCCATTAGACTTGTTTTCAAGGGAGTAATTTTAAGAAATACTTTATCTCCAACCTCAAACTCTAAATCCTTCCTCCGATTATCCGCATAGCTCTTTTGGCGGCTTTGAACCATTCGAATCCTCTGACGTATCAGTTTCACCTGCTCAAAAGCTTCCTCAACCCAAGGTACAGTAGTTGTGTCCAAAATCTTCTTTTCTCCAACTTCGTCCTAATGAATCGGAGATCAACACTTTCGACCATAAAGAGTTTCGTAAGGAGTCATTTGTATCGAGGAATGAAAACTATTGTTATAAGCAAATTCCACCAGCATAAGATATTAACTCCAATTCTCTCCAAAATCCACAATACACGACCTCAACATATCCTCTAGGATTGAAATTGTCCTTTCTGATTGTCCATCGGTTTGTGGGTGGTAAGTGGTACTAAAATTCAGATTAATCCCTAGACCCTCTTGCATCTTTTGTCAAAATCGAGATACAAACCTAGGGTCCCGATTTGAGACTATACTCACCGGTATTCTATGTGTGAGAACCCGTAAAACCCTAATTATTTTCCTAGGGTTTATTTCCCCTTAATTGCATGTTTTCTGCATTTTCTGGCTTAGAACTATTTTCTTAGTGGATTTTATGAGTAATTATAGTTTTAAGATGATTTTTCTAGTATGGGTGAATTTTTAGAAAATTAAGAATATATATTGGACGTGGGACCCACTAGTGCGATAAGTTCGGAAAAATTCGGCCAATAAGGTTAAGTTTCGGATACTGTGTAAAATTTATCGGGTGTTAAGAGATAAGTAGAGACTGAGATTTGATTGATGTGAGAGAGAAAAGAAAGGATAGGAATGCATTAATGAGAGTGACAAGTGTCACTTTCTCATTGGGTGAATTTTAAGATTTACTATTCCAATTTTTGACTTTTTTTGACCAAAGGATTAAATATCCAAAAATTGCCCAAAAATCACCATTTTTCACTCTTGGATGGCCGGCCCTCTTAGCTCAAGAAAGAAGAAAGCTTCTTCAATTTTCAAGCTCCCAATTAGCTCAAATCAACCAAAACAAAAAGCCTAAACTAGATTTCACTCCATAAAATCTTTCCTTCTAGTGCTAGTAAGTGTCTTAGTGAAGTTTGTTTGAAGCTCTAAGGTGGCCAACATCTCTCTTTCTCTTGTTACTTGGTAAGTGATGCTTGAACCCCCCTACTACACCTAATGATGGTTATATTATGCTTAGAAGTGGCTTGAGTGTTGGAAAATGTGATTTATTTCTTGATTTGAAGAGTTTTGGTGAAGTTTTCCATTTTATGATGAATTTTCTGGTTTCATATGATTTTGATGTTTTGGACTAGTATGATGGTTGGTAATAAGGGGCTTTGGCTCTAGTAGGTGTGAATTGTGGGTAAATGCAACCAATTTTGGATTTGGAATGAAATGTGAAAAGTTAGGGTTCTTGAACCCCTATTCTGTCCGAAATTTTAGGTCATAGCTAGAGGCCGAATTGGACTTTGCTCAAAACATGAAAGTTGTAGGTATTGATGAGTTTAGTGTGCCTGCAAAATTTCAGGGCAATTGGACTAGTGTAGAGTGAGTTATGCCATTTTTACTGTTGCTGTTTTTGGTGCACAGAATGTCCGAACTGCGATAGTAATTGCCTGTTTGGACTGGTATTGGTTTGGATTTTGAAGTTGGTGTCTTCTGAGGAAATGTAGCTGGATGTCTTAGCTAACTTATGCCTTTGGAATTTCGGCATTTGGACCTGTGTAGGCTGAGATTGACGTATTACAGTTTTGTGTGTTTTGCAAATCTGTTTTGGTAATTCTGGTTTGGTATTTGGCACTTTTGACCTAGTTGTGCTAGGATTTGGACTGAGAGGCCTTCTACATTGTTGTAGCCCTGTTTCATAGCTTCGAAACGGTGGGTCTTACACCCCCAACCGATAATTGTAGTGAGAGTTGTGCCATTACCGCATTATGACGTCAAAACCGGTTTTCTTATCAAGGCCAACATTAAAGCCTTTCTTAATTTCTGGTTTGCTTTCATGCTTGTATATGTTTATAAAACCCTATTGGGGTTGTGAATTGGTGTTGTTTATGGCTCGGTATGGTTTCTTGTTTTATGATATTGTGAGCCTATGGAACGGCTCTTGACATGAAATGCTTATATGTGTGTTGTTGGGTTGTGATTGAAGAAAAATAATGAAGCCTTATGGCTGGAAAATTTGGTAAAAACAAAGGGCATGCTGCCCGAATTTTTACTCGAGATTTAGAAAACTATATTCTCGACTTGAGTAAAGGTTAGGTATTTAACCCTTGAATTTCCATGCATGAAACCCTATTGGGCGATAATTGGTTTGACTTTATGACTCGTTATCGAGTCTTATGGTATTTGTTTACATGTTCTAGGGCGTGACGATAGCTCACGACATTCTCCTGACGGAAGTGCATGAAATAGCACTTAATTGATTGGTGAGTGTACTACTCACTTGTGTGCTATTATATGGCTTTGATATTTGAACTTGAGATGTTGTATGTTAATGGATTGATGTGAGAGTGTACTTTATCACTGTCACTTATTGTTTCACATGTTATTGAAAAGTTATTGGAAAGTTATATGAACTGTTATATGAAATGAAATACATGACTTGGTATCGATTGGACAAGTATCCAACGACTACAAATGTTATCATTGAGCTCAACCCCATTGGTAGTTGATTGAATCGAGCCGACAAGGGTTTGGTCGTGACAATTAATGAGCCTTGGGTAAAGTTATAAGGAATCTTGTAGTATGAGAGACTCTTGATTCCGGTATAATCGAGTAATACCACAGTGCAAGTGTTTGGAGTGCGGGCCCGGTAGGGGGATGTTTGGTGGAAGGAATGGGAGAGAAGAGGAGTCTACGGTTGGTTACTCTTCAACATTGACGGAGGGTCAATGAGGTTGGATCAAGAATGGAAGCGTGGAAATGGGCTCTTGAGAGCCGTCCGTATCCTTTTATCGATGTGTTTCATTCCTTAATTGTGTACTTGGAATGAAAGGTTATGCTATATGCTCTTAGTTGCTTATGTGGTAGTAACTCACTGGGCTTTAGCTCATCCCGTTCCAAATTGTTTTCCTTACAGGGATATAATTACTTTTGGGACTGATTTGGATAGTCGATTGCCAAGTTGAGGTAGTGTAAATGGCTTTTGTTTAGCTTGTCGAATGAAACCCTATTGTGTATTGGGTTCATTTTCTTTGATTGGCAAGCCGAGTATGTATATTCATGATAGATGGTTTTTGGCATGACACTATGGTTGTAAAAGTTGAATTTCAATGTATATATATGTTTGGTTGATGATTGGATGGATTTCGGATCTAGACGCATTTCAAACGGAGAAGAAAAAAATTTGGCGGGAATGAACAGGACCGAATCCGGCCAGAAACTGGCCGGATTGCCGGCCGGATTGGGAAGGATTTTGGAAAAATTTTGGATTGCTCTCGGCCTTGTATCCGGCCGAGAATCCGGCCTTGTATCCGGCCGAGAATCCGGCCGGATTCTGACGTGTCCGTTACTGTTCATCTTCGGCTTTCATTTTCGTTTTTTTTTATTTTGCGATTTTGACTTGTTTGCGTACTTCGGTATGCTCCGGAACGTAATAGATCGATGTAAACCGATCCGTAGTCCTGGCGAGAGCTGGGCAGGCAGTCCGCTAACCTCTTTGGTTCGCCTTAGGGGAAAGTGGGGCTGTTACACTATGCAATCTTATAATTTCGTCCAAATATAATTTAGCCAACTTCTCCAAGGAGTACTTCATACTAATCGGGAAAAAGTGAGCAGATTTGGTTAATCGATCCACTATTACCCAAATAGCACCGTGTCCTCTCTGAATCGTTGGTAACCCTGATACAAAATCCATTGTGATATTTTTTTCATTTCCACTCAGGTATCTCCAATGGCTGTAATAATTTAGATGGTTTCTGATACTCAGCCTTAACTTGCTGGCAAGTGAGACAAGCTCGAACAAATTGTACAATCTCTCTCTTCATATTCTCCCACCAATAAAGAGTTTTCAAGTCTTGATACATCTTATTACCTCCAGGGTGCACCGTATACTTAGAAAGGTAAGTTTCGTCCAAAATTTCTTTCTTTAGACCTTTATCCTTGGGTACCACTAGACGATTTCTAAACTTTAACACTCCATCGGTCCCCAAATTGAAGTCAGACTTTTTCGCTTTTTGAACTTTTTCAACTCTTGAAACACCTTTTCAACTCTTGAAACCCTTACTCGCATTTAGAATCCCATATGAACATACCATATTTCTTAGTCAATTCGGTCAAGGGTTTTGTAATCTTAAAAAAGTCCCTGAAGAACCGACGGTAATATCCAGCTAACCCTAAGAAACTCCGAACTTCGGTAGGGTTTTCAGGTTGTTTCCAATTAGAAACAACTTCTACCTTAGTTGGATCCACAGTAATCCCTTTCTTGGAGATTATATGACCTAAAAAGGCTATTTCTTCCAACCAAAACTCACATTTATTGAACTTAGCAAAATGTGTGTGCTCTCTCAGAGTTTGCAAAACTATTCTCAGGTGTTGTTCATGATTTTCTCGAGACTTAGAGTACACTAATATGTCATCAATAAATACCACCATAAATTGATCCAAATACGCTTTAAAGACCCGATGCATCAAATCTATAAATGCTGCGAGGGCATTAGTTAACCCAAATGGCATAACTGCAAATTCAAAATGCCCATATCTCGAATTGAAAGCGGTCTTAGGCACATCCGCTTCTAAAATCCTCAATTGGTAATATTCTTGCCTTAAAGCTAACTTGAAAAATACCACTGCCCCTTGCAACTGATCAAATAATTCATCTATGTGAGGAAGATATTTGTTTTTAATGGTCACATCATTCAAGCCCCGATAGTCTATGCATAGTCTCAAACTCCCATCTTTCTTCTTAACAAAGAGCACTAGAACTCCACATGGTGAGTCACTTTCTCTAATAAAGCCTCTTCTTAATAAATCTTGTAACTGCAATTTCAATTCTTTTAATTCAACCGGAGCCATTCTGTAAGGTGTCTTAGAGATAGGGGCCGTCCCCGGAGCCATAGCAATTTTAAACACTATTTCCCTCTCTGAAAGTAACGTCTCTAATTCCTCGGGAAAGACGTCGGGAAACTCCTTTACTATTGGCACATTTTTCAACTTCACCTTATCCCCCGGTGTATTGATAAGAAAGGTTAGATATTCTTTGGCTCTACTACTTAACAATTTTCTAGCTCGAATCTCTAAGATTAAAGCAGACGATGCTAGTCTACCCCTCACATCTAATTTCAAAGTTGCTTTACCAGGAATGTGCAAACTCTACTAGTTTCATCTTACAATCTAATTGAGCATGGTATCGAGGTAACCAATCCATCCCAAGTATCACATCATACCCCTTAATTATTAAACTCATTAAATCTGCTACCAATCTTTTCTCACCAACACAAATTTCATAATTCCTACAAATGTTATTAACAATCAGGCATTGGTTCCCCGTAGGAGTCTTAATTTTCAAATCAAAAGACAATAAATCACACTTTACATCTATACTTTTCATAAAATTAGGATCTACAAAAGAATAGGTTGCCCTGGGATTAATTAAAACTCTAGCTAGGCGATGAAAAAGGGGAATTGTAGCTTCCACCACCTCAGTTGGGTTAGGAATTTGCTTATTGTCTAATGCGTAAATCCTAGTTGGCACTTTCGGTCGGCTCCCTCTGGCGCTTGACTGCTTTGAAGCAGACCTAGCAGGCTATTGGGTGTTTCCTCCTTCCTTGGAGGCATTAGGACAACTTGAAATCTGGTACTCGGTACTACCACAAATCAGACATTTCCCTTACTTTCTCCAGCACTCGGCCTCAGTGTGGTTAGGTTTGTTACAGTATCCACAAATCGCACAAAGGGTCAAGGCCGGACTAACTTGAAAATTCCTTTTTTCTTGATCTCGTCCACCCTGATTTCCTTTCGGCGGGACTCCTCTTAATGGAGCTCATACTGGTTTTCCGGGCATTTTCACTCCTCCAGCCCCCCTTCCCATTTTGAGGGGTTGGGTAGACTTCTCGGACGATTCAGGGGTATTACTTGGGTTACCCCTCTTCCTAGCGTGAAAAACTCTAGATTAAGACTTAGCAGTCTCTACCCTCTGTGCCTTTTCCAAAGCATCCGTGAAAGTGGTGATCTGGGCGATTTCTAGGGATTCTTGAATTTCTACATTTAACCCTTAAATAAACCTCCTTACCCTCTTTCGTTCCGTGACCACAAGTTCAGGGGCAAATTTAGAAAGTTTAGTGAACCGCTCCTCATACTCGGCCACACTTAGTAACCCTTGTTTCAACTTAATAAAGTCATCTTCCCTCTTTTCTTGTATCATAGGCGGAAGGAATTTGGTATTGAACTCCCTCTCAAAGTTTGCCCAAGTCCAAGGGGTTTGTTTTCTTTCCCACTTTGCCCTAACAACGTTCCACCACGAGCGAGCTGCTCCCTCAAACTAAAAAATGGTAAAATTCACTTGCCTATCCTCGGCATATTCTAAGGCATCAAAAATCTCAACCATCCTTTCAAAGCAATTCTCCGTTACCTCGGGATCAGACACTCCATGAAACTTAGGTGGAGCGAACTTCAAGAGTCACTCTAGGGCTCTATCCTCACCCCTCTCTTGGTTCCTAGGTTGGTTGGCTGGATCAGGGCCTTGGCGCTCAACTAAACGCTTAAGAACATCGGTTATGCGGTTAATGGCCGTAACCACATGGTCACCCTCTTAGTTCATAGGGTTTTGGTTTGGTCCAGTCACAGATCCCTCACCTCTCTCGGGAGTGCGGGGTTGCCGAAACCCACGCCCATGCCCCCGTCCACGTCCTTGCCGATCCATTTAGCAAGATTCTAAATGCATAATAAAAGAAGAAAAATAAGTGTAGAAATTTAAAAACAAGGACAGATTGCAAGAACACTTTAAAACCAAAGCATAGATATTTACATAGATTAGAAATCATGTCACATGTTAAGAGTACATATAACAAGTCACTAGTATCAAATACAAGACATAGGCATATAAGTGCCTCAAAATACAGGGGTACATGCACAAAATACAAAAGGCCTCACAGCGAGGTTCACCCCTTTCTAGGCCCTGAACAAAAGTCAAAAAGGTCAAGAGGTCTCTAATATAGGTGGACCGAACTAGAAGATCCTATAGCCTCAGAAGGGTGCTTCTCCATCGGCTCCACCTCCACCTCCACAGCAGGTGCAGCCTCCCCAGGTACATCCCCAAGTAAAGCCTCCTTCATGTGCTCAATCAGGGCCACACACTCAGCCATAATACTGTCCACGCGATTCCCTGCCTCTTGGAAGACTCGGATAAGGCGTCCCTCGGCCTCCTGAAACTGTGCATGGGAGGCGTCAGTCCTCTGACGCTTCTCAAGTGCTCTCGCCTCTAACTCCTGGATCCGGGCGGCCTGGGCCTCCATAGTGGCCTCCAGCTCCTCTCTCTCTGCTAGTGCTATCCAGAGGTCACGAACCAAATGCCTCCGCTCCTTGGTTACTCCTAATACCAAGCGGTTAGGGTAAGTGTATCTCGCTCGGCATGGGCACGACCTACTCCGTCTAGTAGGTGAATATCGCAGAAGGGGTCTTCCTCCAACAAGGCGATACGGGATCGTGGGGAGAGGTCCCTCAACCCTATAATCATCACTACTGTTGTCCACATCCTACAAATAACCCACAACTAAAGCTAAGGTCCTTACATTCACTAATACCATTTAAGAATTTAACCTAAGGTTTACCTCGGGTTTCTATGACCAAAAGTTCACGACTAAGAACTCCTAACCCTATTCCAGGTATTTCAAACCTAGCGCTCTGATACCAATTGTGACACCCCTACCTCTCCCTAGGGCGAACACTAGGGTATCAGCCAAACGCCTGCCCAACTCTCGTCAGGACTCATGCACTCGTTCAAGTTTAATATAGAGCCACAAAACAACCATCGATTTAAATAAAAGTACTTCGAATATACAAGCCATAATTTCAAGGGTTAACAATTATCATTACAAACCACCAACCAAGAGTAACAAAAGTTACAATTTATGAGTTACTAATTTCATACAAAAATATACTAGCTTCCACCAAAACGCTAGTCTAGATCCTCCAATCCACCTCCAAAACTTGTTAAGGAAAACAACTTAAAGGGATGAGCGAACGCTTAGTGAGACCAAGAAAACAAACACGCAAGCAAGTAACACAAAACAATCAAATAATGTGCTTGAAAGTAACATTAAACATGGTATTTCATTCAAGTGCACAAGTAGGAATTAACACACAAAGGGAATACGGGAGCTCTCAGGAGTTATTTTCACATCACGATCAAGTTGAGCCGTCTGGGGTTGACCCTCCGTCAACCCAATTAGTAACATAACCGTAGTGCTCCACTTACTTCATCCACCCACCTAACACCCACTCAGATCCAAAACCAAACATGTATAAAGTGGCGATACTATTCGAGTGTGCCTAGCGAGATCTCAAAAGATCAAGCTATAATATTTCCAAGGTTCACCAAGCTCCTCAACCAAGCCCTTGTCAGTTCGAGTTACAAGGTTAGCCAATGGGTTGGGGCGTCCCCACAAGTAAATTTGGTCAACGAGACAACGCTCCAATCGACTTTGAGTCGATCATAGCACTGAATCGGGGTGAGCGGTACCTCCTACCCGAATAGGGCGTGATACTTCTAGACGCTCAGTGCTCACGACTTAGAACATGTTCATAGACAAGTGTAAGTCATATATATTCATGCAAAAAGAATCATACAATCAGAAAAGAGAGAGGATGAGGGCGATAAAGTACACTCTCGCCTCGGTAAATTCACATATCATGTATAGCACTTGTACAAATAACATTTAAATCATATAAATATTTAACATGCACTTGACACTCACCACAAGTCAAGGGCAAAGCAAGAGTGAAGCGAGATTAGGCAACCAAGAAGAATCATAAACCGAGATTAGGCACTTGACACTCACCATTAACTAAGAAGGTTAGGCAACCAAGAAGAATCATAAAAAAGGGATTAATCCCTTGGAAACTAAGATTCGAGATGAAGGTTTAAAGTTCAAAGAGACTTTGTACCTAATCATGAAATTAAACTTAAAATAGTCCAGCAATTGCAAAGGGAGGTGGAAAGTTCTTAAAAAGAGTATTTGTTTGAATCAGAAAATTTCCAACTTAGAGCAGCACTATTTGGAAAAATCGTATCTTGAGTTATGTACGTCCAAAAATTAAAAAATTTATACCGTTGGAAACTAGACTCAAAGAACTAAACTTTCTAGAAGACACTTTTCTCAGACTCTAATTTGAAGTCATTCAAATTTTAGCTCAAATTCACTGTTATAGATAGGATAGAGCAAAAGAGGCTTGCAAATTTAGTGAAGTTTGGAAATTCGGCAAAATTCGTAGAAATGGAATCAGCCCTTGAAATTTATATTACAATTAAAACTCCAAATCTAGTTTCAAATGTAGGAAACAGAACTTAATTTAGACCTTTCTACACCAAGATACAACAGTTCTAAGAAAATTGATTTTCAGGACCTATTTTACGAAATTCCAGTTCTGACGTACTGGACAGAGTTTCAAAATCTGTTCAAAACTAGAGCTACACAACTCTAAATTTAGTGCGGTTTGTAGCGTTGAAAACTAGATTCAAAATGCTACAATTCACTAGAAGGAACTGTTTTAAAATTCAGTTTTCTTTTACAAGATAGGCAAAATTGAGCTACAAACTGCAGTTAGAACTATTTCTCGGATGCAAGCAGGAAGGAATTTTAGTCATCTTTGCCGGTTCACTACGGCTCCTATGAAACGAGTTAGGAGGTGTATTTTATACTCGACAGAAAGCTCTCAGAGTCTAGTTTTGGATGCCATAAACAGCACTCGATTTCAACTTTCAGACAGAAAGTTATGATTTAAAATGTGAACACTGGTTGGGGTTTCCTGATCAGAAAATTTCCAAAATTCATCCTCACTTTAACCCTATTTAAACACAATCAAATGGAAAGCTTTTTGGGAGATATTTCATACACATAACCACCATGTATCAAGCATTATTGCACCAAAATAACATAAAAAATTAGAAATTAACATGAAGGTTTCAACAGGACAAAATTCGGACAGCATGTACTTTTATTCCTCTAGCTTTCTTTCCAACTTTTCCAACTCAAACTACACCATGTCTCATCAAAGCAAGTAACAAACAAGCAAATAAACACACAAAATCCTCAAAGCCTCTACCTATCAAGCCACCTCAAATCCACTACCTAATGTCAAGGTTCTTGTGAACCCACCAACTAATCTCACTAAACTAACTTACTACTAGAACTTGATAGGAAAAAGTTGAGGTTTCTTGGATGATTACCTTGCTGCCAAAAAGAAGAATAAACACTAGGATTTGAGCTCATAGATCCCAAAGTTTCTTCCTTGATCAAGTTACCTTCCAAGCTTGTATGAAGAACCAAGACAAGAAGCAAATTTTGGAGAGCTTTTGTGGAACAAGAATGGAGGATAAGAGAGCTGAAATTTGTGTATAGGAAATGGGAGAGAGGGATTGGCCAAGAGGGAGGAGAGGAAGAAAGGTTTTGGTTGGTAGGTGAGTGATGTGATAGTGTGTAAGAAGGATGGACATAAAGGTGGTCTTGGTGTCCAAAAGTCAACAACCGATTAGTGTGCAATTAGTGCTCCTAATTGAATTTAACTTAACTCACTCACATCTAATCCCTCAATTAACTTTTCTTAGTCTACTATTAATCATTCTTAATTCTCCAAGATTATTGCACTCTCAGACCAAACTTTTCAACCAAGCCCTTGCCAGCTCGAGTTACAAGGTTAGCCAATGGATTGGGGCGTCTCCACAAGTATAATTGGTTGACGAGACAACGCTCCAATTGACTTTGAATCGTTCATAACACTAAGTCGGGATGAGCGATACCTCCCACCCGAATAGAGCGTGATACATCTAGCCGCTCAGTGCTCACGACTTAAAATATTTCAAGTACAAGTGCAAGTCATATACAATCATTTAACAAGTATCATTCATTCACAAGAGAGAGAGGACAAGAGCGATAAAGTACACCCTCGTCTCGACAAGTTCACGTATCATATAGCACTTGTACACATATCATTTCAATCACATTAGCATTTAACATGCACTTGACACTCACCACAAATCAAGGGCAAAACAAGAGCAAAAGCGAGAAGTCAGATGAGCTCTTCAGCATCCTCGTGACCACCTGAGACATGCACAGTCACAATTACCTAGGTGCTCGACCAAGGTTAATAAGAAAGACATTTTCTCGCTATCCACTCTCAAGGTCACAAGTTTGAGTCAAGTTAAAGAAGCTTTTCTCGCTAAATCGTTGAAATAATGCTCAAAGAGAACTCAAAGGTCGTTTTTGATTCGAGTCATGGTAAGTAATCGCAATTCCCAAAAGAAAGTACCATATTTACTTTCGACACAAAAATCAAGAAAAATGGTAGATGGTTTCCATCTCTCAAATCTCTAATCTCATGTCCAAACTTTGGAATATAAAGAGCATTTACATTTTCTAAACTAATGGAGTCAAAACTCATCCAAAACTCCACTCGTTTTCAAAGTAATGTTCAAAGCTAAAGGTTCCAAGTTTCGAGTATAAAACTAGTGAAATTCACCAAGAATTACTCTAGTCAAAACGCTCCCTTTTTAGAGTTCAAACTTATGGAATTCGAGGGCATAAGATTAGGGTTGAAGTCCATTTCTTAAGTATGAAATGAGGTGCCATAAGCCAAGAAAGTTAGGCAACCAAGAAGAATCATCAAAAGAGGATTAATCCTTTGAAAACTAAGTTTCAAAATAAAGGTTTAAAGTTTAAAGAGACCTTGTATCTAACCATGAAATTAAAATTTAAATGGATCAACAATCTCAAAGGAAGGTTGAAAGTGCTTAAAAGAGTCCTTTGTTCGAAACCAGGAAATTTCCAGCTTGGTGCGACACTACTTGGAAAAATTATATCTTGAGTTTCGTAAGTCGAAAAATTGGAAACTTTATATCGTTGGAAACTAGACTCAATTCACTAAAACTTTCTAGACAGCACTTTTCTCAGACTCCAATTCAAAATCATTCAAATTTTAGCTCAAATTCACTGTTCCAGATAGGACAGAGCAAAAAAGGCTTGCAATTTCAGTAAAGTTTGGAAATTCGGAAAACTTCGTAGAAATGGAATCAGCCCTTTAAATTTATACCACAATTATAAATCCAAATCTAGTTTCAAATGCAACAAATGGAACTAAATTCAGACCATTCTACAGCAAGATACAATAGTTTTAAGAAAACTGATTTTTGGAACCCGTTTCATGAAATTTCCAGTTCTAAAGTACTTGACAGAGTTTCAAAATCTGATCATAACTAGAGCTACACAACTCAAATTTAAGTGTAGTTTGTGGTGTTGAAAACTAGGTTCAAAATGATAAAAATCATTAGAAGGGACTATCTTAAAATTCGTTTTGTAAGATAGGTGAAATTGAGCTACAAACTGCAGCTAAGACTGTTTCTCGGACGAAAACAGTGAGGAAAATCAGTCATTTTTGCTGGTTCCCTACAGCTCATAGGAAACAAATTAGGAGGTGCATTTTATACCAATGGAAAGCCCTCAAAGTGTAGTTTCAGATGCCATAAATGTCACTTGATTTCAACTCCCAGACAGAAAGTTATGGGCCAAAACGTGAACGCTGGTTGGATCTCCTGATCAGAAAATTTTTCAGATTTGCAACCTCACTTTCCCTCACTTTAGCTCAACCAATTGAAAAACTATTTGGGAAATATTTAACACACATAACGACCTACATCTATCAAGCATTATTGCATCAAAATAACATCAAAATTTGAAATTAACATGAGAGATTCATCCTACCAAAATGCGGACAGCAAGCATCCTTCATTTTCTAGTTTTCTTTTCCAACTTTCCAACTAAAACTAAGCCATATCTTCTCAAAATAAGCATCAAACAAACAAGTAAACATACAAATTCCTCAAGGCCTCTACCTATAAAGTCACCTCAAGTCCTCTACCTAGTGTCAAGGTTCTTGTGAACCCATCAACAACCCAACAACTAACTAAATACAACTATCTCACAACTATAAGGTGAAAGGAAAAGATGAGAGTTTGGAGGATTACCTTGCTTCCAAGAATGAAGAATAACCACTAGTGTATGAGCTCTTAAACCCCCAAAGTTCCTTCCTATTTCAAGTCACCCTTCAAGCTTGTGCAATGAACCAAAAAAAGAAGCAAGTTTGGGGTGTCTTCTTGGAGCAAAATGGAAGACAAACTAGCTGAAATTTTTGTGGAGAAATGAGGGAGGAAGAGTCGGCCAAGGAGAGGAGAACAAGAGAAGGGTTTTGGGTGGTAGTTGGTGATTTGATTGAGTGTAAGGAATAATGACATAAAGGTGTCTTGATACCCCAAAAGTCAACAATTGAATAGTGAGCAATTGGTGCTCCTAATTGAGATTAATTTAACTCACTCACCTCTAATCCCTCAATTACCTTTTCTTAGTCTACTATTGATCATCCTTAATTCTTCAAGATTATTGCACTCTTGGACCGAATTTGTCTAGAAAAATGTTTAGTCGCTATTTCTTACTAAACGAGTGGGAGAAAAATTAATTTTACTAGTGAAACGTTTTAAAACATAAAATGAGACATTGTTCCGTGCAAATGCAATTAAAATGAATGAAATAAATTAATCGGAGTAAACGAGTAAATAAATAATTAAATAAGCCAGTAAAATAAAATAAAAATTCGGGTCCTCACATTTATAGCTTTATTGGGACTTTTTAGCTTTCAACTAGGAATTTCCAGCTTTAGTTCCATAATTTCAGCTTTAATATAGAAATTTTCAACTTTGATATTGTGATGATATATGCTAGAAATGAGCTACAATTAGATGGTTTTATGGCCTAGATTAAGAGCTGTTTTATCTTGTTACTTGTGCATTGATTTGGGGCGGATTTGAGAAGAAAATAAAGCCTTGAAATGGCTGAAAAATTAGAAAAATACAAAGGAAATGCTGTCCATTTTATTTCGTGAAGTTCAAGCAAGCGAAATTGGAACTTGAGTGGTGATTCTTGGTTGAATTAAATCTAGATTGTTTAGGGTATTTGAGTTCCCCTTAGTAGGGATGTATAAGTTGAAATTTTTGCCAAAACTTATATATTTTATAAAGAGAAAGTAGCGACTGCTTTAAACAAGATTTTCTCGTTTCTTATACCAAGTTGAGAACTTAAAAGTTTTAAACGCTTCTTTATCGAAACTAAAAGAGCTCCAACTGCATATTCCCTGCTTATTGTTGCTAGAAATTTACTAAACACCTGATTTGACATTCATAGGCGAGTCTGTACTTTATCGCACTTCACCTAACTCAACTAAACACTTAATATCTCATTCATGCATGCACAAGTAACTTGATTTGCATGTTACCTGTATATTGACTTGAAATACTTGAAATGCATGGAAATGTGACATGCTAGGTGAAGAAGCGCTGAGCTTCCCCGGACTGAGCTGACCTGATGAGCTCGACGTGCTGATGAGGAGAGTGCGTCCCAGCCCTGCGAAACAAACAAAAAGTGGTCTTTAGGGTGACTGACAGGGGAGCCCCGAGGTTGTCCCCGAAGGCACTCCGACGGTCAAGTTAGTTTTCTGGTGAATGGAGCTCACTGGGAGTAAAACTGTTGAGCGTATTTGGCCAATAGTTAGCGTACCTTATGTAGTTGGTGTGCGTTATTATTTATACATGCTCGAGAGTCCGACCTCTGTGCGTTTCGGGACCTGCCCGGAATAGTCTCAATCCCGCGCTGAGGGGGATTCCCCCCGCCCTCTGTGGGATTGTTCTCTGGAGCCCTAGGGAGCCCTGGCGGCGGTGTGCCCTAGGATGGTCCCCATGGGCCAGGGATCCCAATCCAGCTCTGGTCCTTCTGGGCTGCCACGTGTCTAGGCCCAGGACGGGGCCTCTGCACTAGCCCCCTAGATTAAGTAGGGCTTCCAGGCAGACCTAATCTACACTCCTGCCACGTGGGAGGCCAGCGTTGCCCTACTCTGCCATGGTTACCTTCAGCACAGTGCTGTCACTGAAAAGCTGCGCTCGCGTCCTTTCGGTTGTCGCGTCTCTTCGGTTTCCGTACCATCCTTAAATGCGTTCACATGGGGACGGTTCAAATTCGAGCAGCCGTTTCCCCCCATTTCCTTCCCTATAAATAGGGGCTTCCAAATTTCCTCTAACTCTATTTGCCATTTTCTTCTCTTCGTGTATTTTCTTACTCCCGAAATTTCTAGCGGCGAGACTTCCGGCCCACAGTGCCCAGATTCCGGCGGTTCCTTCATCTTTTCCCCTTCCGTTCATCCGTAAGTCATTTTCCCTTTGCCATCTTCTGCTTTTTGTGTCGGATCGGTCCGGCGTTACTTCCACCGCATCTCGGGCTCCTGGCCATCGTAGAGCCCTTAGGATCCTCATTTCCTCTTCGTCTTCATCGTCACCTTCATTTTCATCTTCTCTTCCTCCTCTTTCTTCTTCCTCCGCTTCTAATCCCAACTTCCACATTCCTGACTTGGTCGAGCCCATAATCATCACGAGCTCTCCATCTGCCCATTCTCCTTCTGACCGAATCCTGGAGGAGGTGGCCGAGCTCAATGCCCTCATCGAGCAGCAGGCCACTTCCGTTCCCTCTCCCAAGTCCCCACATGACTCCCCTGGCGGAGCCTAGGGAGTAGCAGGCGAGGATAGGGACTCCTCTGAGGGGACCCCTGTTTCTGAGTAGGGGGATGATCCTGAACTCGACTATGGTCAGCCTGACCAGCAGGAGGCCACCCTCTCTCCCGAGGAGGTCGCCGAGTTGGTCAAGTCCTTTTCCATTCCTTTAACCTTTGAGCCGAGGGCTGCTGGGCCCAATGACCGAGCCAGCCGACCTCCTCCCGGCTTCGTAGCCATCTATAGGGAGCAGCTGGTCGCGGGGCTCCGACTCCCCATTCCTCCGGCTCTAGCCGAGATCCTGAGCTATTGGGGGCTCAAAATCACCCAGGTCCATCCCAACTCGATCAGGATCATCATTGGGTTCCTGATCTACTGCCAAATCTGCTCCACCCCCTATTCTCTTTCTCTCTTCCGAGCCTCTTACACCCTCAAGCTCTCCCTTCCTGGGTGGTACTACTTCTCCCGCCGAACTATTGGCAAAGTTCGGGGTGGGAAGGGCACCCAGGATCTGCTCTTCGGGGTCCCCTCCTTCGTAAAGAACCAGAAGGGGGACTTTTTCTTCGTTAAGTCCAAGCATTTTCCTCCTAATGTGTGGAAGGTCGGGGAGGTCGATTCCGACCCCTATCCGGAGGACTTGGACTCCGAAGCCCTTAGCCAGCTGGTGAGCTCCAGGGTGAAGCTCTATGAGGCCAGGTTCTCCACCGAGCAGATATCTGCGGCTGGGCTGATGGGGACGTTGTCTGGGTCCCCTGGAGAGGTGGTGCCCTCCCCTACCTGTGAGAACCCGTAAAACCCTAATTATTTTCTTAGGGTTTAGTTCCCTTTAATTGCATGTTTTCTGCATTTTCTGGTTTAGAAATATTTTCTTAGTGGATTTTATGAGCAATTATAGTTTTAAGATGATTTTTTCTAGCATTGGAGAATTTTTAGAAAATTAAGAGTAAATAGTGGACGTGGGACCCACTAGTGCGAAAAGTTCGGAAAAATTCGGCCAATAAGGTTAAGTTTCGGATACTGTTTAAAATTTATCGGGTGTTAAGTGATAAGTAGAATGTGTGAAGTGATTGATGTGAGAGAGGAAAGAAAGATAAGAATGCATTTATGGAGGTGACAAGTGTCACCTCCTCATTGGAAGTTTTTTTAAGAATTACTATTCCCAATTTTGACTTTTTTGACCAAAGGATTATATATCAAAAAAATGCACAAAAAATCACCATTTTTCTTCTCTTGTTGGCCGGCCACCTTGAGCAAGGAAGGAAGAAACTTTCTTCACCATTCAAGCTTCTACTTGTTGCAAATCAACCAAAAACATTGGTTACATCCAATACCATTCCATACAATCTTACCTTCTAGTGCTAGTAAGTTGTTTATTGAAGCTTGGTTGAAGGTTTAAGGTGTTCAACAACCTCTTCTCTCTTGTTTCTTGGTAAGTGAAGCTTGAACACCCTCTTACACCCTATGAAGCTTAAATTATGCTTAGTAGTGCTTGAGTGTTGGAATATATGATTTATTTCTTGGTTTGGCTTGATTTAGTGAAGTTTTCCATTTTATGATGAATTTTCTGGTTTCATATGATTTTGATGGTATGGTTGTTTTTGATGGTTGGTAATAAGGGGCTTTAGCTCTAGTAGGTGCATATGATAGGAAATTGCAATCAATTTTGAATTTGGAAGAATTTCTGGAAAATTAGGGTTCTTGGTTGAACATTCTGTCCGAAATTTTAGGTCATAGATAGAGGCCGAATTGGACTTTTCTCAAAACATGAAAGTTGTAGGTATTGATGAGTTTGAAGTTCCTGCAAAATTTCAGGGAATTTGGAGTAGTATAGAGAGAGTTATGCCGTTTTTACTGTTGCTGTTTTTGGTGAACAGAATGTGCGGAACTGCGATAGTAATTGCCTAGTTTGACTGGATTTGGTTTGGATTTTGAAGTTGGTGTCTTCTGATGAAATGTTACTGGATGTCTTAGCTATCATATGCCTTTGGAATTTCGGCATTTGGACTTGTATAGACTGAGTTATAGTAATTACAATTTTCTGTGTTTTGCAAACCTGTTTTGGTAATTCTGGTATAGTATTTGGCACTTTCGACCTAGTTAAGCTAGGAACTGGATTGAGTGCCCTTCTGAATTGTTGTAACCCTGTTTCATAGCTTCGAATCGGTGGGTCTTACACCCCCATCCGACATTTGTAGTGAGAGTTGTGCCATTACCGCATTATGAGGTCAAATCCGGTTTTCTTATCAAGGCTTAGGTTAAAGCCCTTTCTTAATTTCTGGTTTGCTTTCATGCTGGTATATGTTTATAAAACCCTATTGGGGTTGTGAATTGGTGTTGTTTATGGCTCGGTATGGTTTCTTGTTTTATGATATTGTGAGCCTATGGAACGGCTCTTGACATGAAATGCTTATCTGTGTGTTGTTGGGTTGTGATTGAAGAAAAATAATGAAGCCTTAATGGCTGGAAAAGTAAGAATTTTAGGGGAAGTGCTGCCCGATTTTCTAGGCCGTTGGTTCCTTTAAGTTGGATTTGCCTTTTGGTAGAATGAAAGGCTTTTGGGTTGTTTGCGCCTAAGTCTTCATGTTACCTTTTTGTTTCCAAGAAAATCATGTTTTCCACCCTTGCATTAGTAATTATTTTGGCGAGGCATACGACTAGTAGTCGAGCCTCATGTGCATTGTGTTTACTCGATTCTGGAAGTAAAACCTTCAATTGATTTATTTTGATTATTTTAGGGTTTCTTGGCGATTAAGGCCAATCTGAAGTGAAAACTTTTGAAGTTGAGCCGGTGAGTGTACCACTCCCCTCCATTGCTGTTTAACTTGATTTCTGCTCTGCAATCTGTTTATTTGTTCGAGACGAGGGTGTACTTTATCACACTCGTTCTCTAGTCTGTTCATATGCCAATTTACTATGCAAAATTTGAATCTGTTATCTGTCTGCATCTGTTCGGCATCTGTTCGGATTTCTATGACCTATGAGCTCAATCCTGTGGCTAAGTTATTCGAGTCGGGCCGGCAAGGGCCTGGACGATTAGATAACGAACCACGGTAGTCTGTTCGGGGATTTTGGGTATTGAGACCCTTGATTCCGGGTATACTCGAGTATTACCATTTTTGTTCGTTTGAGGTGAGCGGGCCCGGTAAAGGGGTGTTTGGTGGACGGAATTCGGTGATAAGAGGGGTCTACGGACGCATTGGTTCTATATACGTTGACGGAGAGTCAACCGGTTAGGATCAAGTATTGCGCTGGAAATTTGGCTCCTGAGAGCCACCCGTATCCTTCTGATTTGAATCATTGGTTCCTTTGCTTTACATCTGACATGTGTATCTGATTTGTTAAATGTGAAATGCCATGATTTTAATGCTATCTGTTTGGTACCTCATTGAGCGCAAGCTCACCCCGTTCTGTTCCTTTTGTTTTCCTTACAGGAAAAATAAATACTTTTGGACTGGATTTGATAATCGGTTGCCGACTTGAGCTAGTTGAACATATCTTTTGTATAGCTCATGTATTAAAACCCTAAGTGTACTTTTGGGGCGTTTCTCTTTTGATTTGGCAAACCGTGTATATGTATTATCTTTTGAAAGCTTTTTGTATGTCCTTTTGGATTGTAATCGCTAAAGTTCAGATGTGAATGTTTGCGTGCTCTTTCGGTTGGGTTTTGACGGATCGGTTACTATTCATGACCGACTCCGGATTTCATTTTTTATTTTGGGTTATTTTACCATTTTGACCTGTTTACGCTCGTTTGTAAGTTCCGGATCGCAATAGATAGCTCTAATTTGATCCGTAGTCCTGGCGAGAGCTGGGCAGGCAGTCCGCTAACCCCTTTGGTTCGCCTTAGGGGAAAGTGGGGCTGTCACAATTGGTATCAGAGCCACTTCGCGTGGTCTCTGCGCGGAGTGAGACTGGGCCAAGTGGTGTTGTGGTCCTAATTTCATGAATATGTCTAAGTGCTCGTTTGAGCGTAAGTTATGAACCGGGCATGTGATAAGTGTACGAATCATTATCATAGGACTCGAGGAAGCTAGGTATGTATGTCGGGTAGGAATCTTTAATAAGGATGGTTTACTCTTGGGACCGGCCGGCTCGAGTTGTGAATTATCTTAGATGGGATTCTTGCGCCCGGATACGAAAGATATGAGGGCCTAGGTTAGAAAGGATTTGGTGAACTAGAAAGGCCATTCCTCGGTGGATCGTCTATGTTTGTACTTGACTTAACTGGCTGTATGTATGTGTGCGGCCTAATTTTGACCGACTTGTATATATGCGTTGATCTTGTTTGGACTGTATAAATGTGTGGTATCATAAAAGTTTTGAGTGTTACTTACATGTATCGTGCTTATTTTGGTTTAGCATTCTTGCCTAGACCGAGTGAAACTTATGGAAGGAACACGAAGTGGTCGGGGACGTGGGCGCGGAACTAGACAACCCACGCCGGTTAGGGAAACGGGGGAAACCTCTACTGGACCCAATCCTGAATCCCAAATAGACCCCAATGTGCAGATAGCTGCCGCTATGCAGCAAATGACAAACCTACTAGCACAAGTAGTACAACAACAGGGCCAAAACCCAAACCCTAACCCCGGGAACCCTGGTAACCACGTCGAGAGCGAGGATAGAGCTCTCGAACGTTTTCAAAAGTTTTCCCCGCCAAAGTTTATTGGGGGACCCGACCCCGACGTTGCTGAGAAGTGGCTTGAGAAAATGGTTGATATATTCGCGGCCCTACACTACCCTGACGAAAGGCAGGTCACTTTTGCTCGAGTATATTCTCTAGAGCAGCATCAGGTCCCTGACTCGTCTGAGGATGGAGAAGGTATGGTCCGTTGGGTACTCTAGATTTGATAGATTCCGTTAATAAGAAATTTCGAGGACGAAATTCTTTTAAGGGGGGGGAGAGTGTGAGAACCCGTAAAACCCTAATTATTTTCTTAGGGTTTAGTTCCCTTTAATTGCATGTTTTCTGCATTTTCTGGTTTAGAAATATTTTCTTAGTGGATTTTATGAGCAATTATAGTTTTAAGATGATTTTTTCTAGCATTGGAGAATTTTTAGAAAATTAAGAGTAAATAGTGGACGTGGGACCCACTAGTGCGAAAAGTTCGGAAAAATTCGGCCAATAAGGTTAAGTTTCGGATACTGTTTAAAATTTATCGGGTGTTAAGTGATAAGTAGAATGTGTGAAGTGATTGATGTGAGAGAGGAAAGAAAGATAAGAATGCATTTATGGAGGTGACAAGTGTCACCTCCTCATTGGAAGTTTTTTTAAGAATTACTATTCCCAATTTTGACTTTTTTGACCAAAGGATTATATATCAAAAAAATGCACAAAAAATCACCATTTTTCTTCTCTTGTTGGCCGGCCACCTTGAGCAAGGAAGGAAGAAACTTTCTTCACCATTCAAGCTTCTACTTGTTGCAAATCAACCAAAAACATTGGTTACATCCAATTCCATTCCATACAATCTTACCTTCTAGTGCTAGTAAGTTGTTTATTGAAGCTTGGTTGAAGGTTTAAGGTGTTCAACAACCTCTTCTCTCTTGTTTCTTGGTAAGTGAAGCTTGAACACCCTCTTACACCCTATGAAGCTTAAATTATGCTTAGTAGTGCTTGAGTGTTGGAATATATGATTTATTTCTTGGTTTGGCTTGATTTAGTGAAGTTTTCCATTTTATGATGAATTTTCTGGTTTCATATGATTTTGATGGTATGGTTGTTTTTGATGGTTGGTAATAAGGGGCTTTAGCTCTAGTAGGTGCATATGATAGGAAATTGCAATCAATTTTGAATTTGGAAGAATTTCTGGAAAATTAGGGTTCTTGGTTGAACATTCTGTCCGAAATTTTAGGTCATAGATAGAGGCCGAATTGGACTTTTCTCAAAACATGAAAGTTGTAGGTATTGATGAGTTTGAAGTGCCTGCAAAATTTCAGGGAATTTGGAGTAGTATAGAGAGAGTTATGCCGTTTTTACTGTTTGCTGTTTTTGGTGAACAGAATGTGCGGAACTGCGATAGTAATTGCCTATTTTGACTGGATTTGGTTTGGATTTTGAAGTTGGTGTCTTCTGATGAAATGTTACTGGATGTCTTAGCTATCATATGCCTTTGGAATTTCGGCATTTGGACTTGTATAGACTGAGTTATAGTAATTACAATTTTCTGTGTTTTGCAAACCTGTTTTGGTAATTCTGGTATAGTATTTGGCACTTTCGACCTAGTTAAGCTAGGAACTGGATTGAGTGCCCTTCTTCATTGTTGTAGCCCTGTTTCATAGCTTCGAATCGGTGGGTCTTACACCCCCATCCGACATTTGTAGTGAGAGTTGAGCCATTACCGCATTATGAGGTCAAATCCGGTTTTCTTATCAAGGCTTAGGTTAAAGCCCTTTCTTAATTTCTGGTTTGCTTTCATGCTGGTATATGTTTATAAAACCCTATTGGGGTTGTGAATTGGTGTTGTTTATGGCTCGGTATGGTTTCTTGTTTTATGATATTGTGAGCCTATGGAACGGCTCTTGACATGAAATGCTTATCTGTGTGTTGTTGGGTTGTGATTGAAGAAAAATAATGAAGCCTTAATGGCTGGAAAAGTAAGAATTTTAGGGGAAGTGCTGCCCGATTTTCTAGGCAGTTGGTTCCTTTAAGTTGGATTTGCCTTTTGGTAGAATGAAAGGCTTTTGGGTTGTTTGCGCCTAAGTCTTCATGTTACCTTTTTGTTTCCAAGAAAATCATGTTTTCCACCCTTGCATTAGTAATTATTTTGGCGAGGCATACGACTAGTAGTCGAGCCTCATGTGCATTGTGTTTACTCGATTCTGGAAGTAAAACCTTCAATTGATTTATTTTGATTATTTTAGGGTTTCTTGGCGATTAAGGCCAATCTGAAGTGAAAACTTTTGAAGTTGAGCCGGTGAGTGTACCACTCCCCTCCATTGCTATTTAACTTGATTTCTGCTCTGAAATCTGTTTATTTGTTCGAGACGAGGGTGTACTTTATCACACTCGTTCTCTAGTCTGTTCATATGCCAATTTACTATGCAAAATTTGAATCTGTTATCTGTGTCTGCATCTGTTCGGATTTCTATGACCTATGAGCTCAATCCTGTGGCTAAGTTATTTGAGTCGGGCCGGAAAGGGCCTGGACGATTAGATAACGAACCACGGTAGTCTGTTCGGGGATTTTGGGTATTGAGACCCTTGATTCCGGGTATACTCGAGTATTACCATTTTGTTCGTTTGAGGTGAGCGGGCCCGGTAAAGGGGTGTTTGGTGGACGGAATTCGGTGATAAGAGGGGTCTACGGACTCATTGGTTCTATATACGTTGACGGAGAGTCAACCGGTTTGGATCAAGTATTGCGCTGGAAATTTGGCTCCTGAGAGCCACCCGTATCCTTCTGATTTGAATCATTGGTTCCTTTGCTTTACATCTGACATGTGTATCTGATTTGTTAAATGTGAAATGCCATGATTTTAATGCTATCTGTTTGGTACCTCATTGAGCGCAAGCTCACCCCGTTCTGTTCCTTTTGTTTTCCTTACAGGAAAAATAAATACTTTTGGACTGGATTTGATAATCGGTTGCCGACTTGAGCTAGTTGAACATATCTTTTGTATAGCTCATGTATTAAAACCCTAAGTGTACTTTTGGGGCGTTTCTCTTTTGATTTGGCAAACCGTGTATATGTATTATCTTTTGAAAGCTTTTTGTATGTCCTTTTGGATTGTAATCGCTAAAGTTCAGATGTGAATGTTTGCGTGCTCTTTCGGTTGGGTTTTGACGGATCGGTTACTATTCATGACCGACTCCGGATTTCATTTTTTATTTTGGGTTATTTTACCATTTTGACCTGTTTACGCTCGTTTGTAAGTTCCGGATCGCAATAGATAGCTCTAATTTGATCCGTAGTCCTGGCGAGAGCTGGGCAGGCAGTCCGCTAACCCCTTTGGTTCGCCTTAGGGGAAAGTGGGGCTGTCACACTACCAACTACGACACCTGTAATGTCGCCTCTGTATCCCTGTTGTCTGTTGCCTTATCCTTTCTTTTACTAACTTATTTTTGCTAACCTGGTGGTATTTACTGCAGTGAGGAGGCTCTCCAAGTTGCTGGGCACGCCTTCCGAGCAAGTCGCCCCCACCCCGCAACCATAGGCGGCCAAGAAGGCCTCCGAAGCATCTCTGGCTCCAAGGGGCAGCTCGGCCCCCCAGAAGGAAGTGTCACACTCCTCGTCCCCCTCCAAGCAGGTCGCTAGCAAGAAGAAGGCGACCGGGCGACCGGGCAGAAGAGGGGCCGAGGGGATGAGCCCTCCCAGCCTGGGAAGAGGCTCGCGCCAGCTCCAGCGCAGCCCCCTCTCTTGCTGACGTCGGGGGGCGCCCCCCATGCGGATTCGACCCATCTGGGGGTTGGCTCCGCGGAGGAGCACGTACGGGAGACACCTCCCCTCAGCTTGTGGCATTTCCGCCATGTGGCCCCTGTGAAGCCGGGCCAGGCCCGCACCATGCACGACCCCCGTAGCTTCTGCCCGTCCTGGGAGTTTTCCATCAACGACTGAGCCCAGTTCCCCGAGGTGGCTCGCGAGTTGGTCGCAGGATCAGTCCTCCCGCGCGACAGGAGGTGGATGGAGCTGGCCGGCCCGTCCGAGCTCCAGGACATGTATTACACCGCCCAGGCTCAAGTAAGCTTTCTTCCATTTAGGCCACTTGTGTCTCTGATTTTCCCTTGGATGGAGTTGGCAGGCCAATGCCGCCGGGGCTGCCCTGGTGACCCGCTTCTCCGAGCTGTCTCCCAACTTGGAGAAACTGCAGAAAAAGAGTCGGGAGATCGAGCAGAGGCTTGCCCAGGCCCTTAAGGAGACGGACTCCCTTAAGGCCAAGTTGGGCAAGACCGAGAAGGAGCTGGAAACGGCTCAGGTCCAGCTCGCCTCCACCAGGTTAGAGCTGGACCAGGAGAGGACGGGCGTGGAGAAGCTGAGGGCGGACCACGCCATTGAGCTCTCCGGCACCGTCAGCCGGGAGCGCAAGAAGGCTGTTCGGGAGTTCATCTCCTCGGAACAATTTGCCGAAGACGTCGCCCTCCTCAACCAACCCATCCTTCAGGTCGGCTTCACGCGACCCCTGGACCAGGTGAAGGAGCTTGGCCTGCCTGGCTTTGACTTGGCCCCGTTCAAGGACTACAACCCTGCCGCCGAGGAGAAGTTAGACTAGCTCTTTGACGGGTATTGCAAGGGGCATGCCCTGAAAGACCTGGTAGGCCGGAGCGACGTGGGGGCCGAGCTGGCGGAGGTTCCCCTGGAGGAGGACGAGGCTCCCGGCAGGGTTTCCGGGAAGGAGCCAGTGGGTTAGCCCCCTCACCGCGGAACGCGAGAGGAATCTATTCAGGGCGGCCATCCTTCCCGTGAGCCGTTGGACCTCCTTTATGTTCCTCGGAGGGGCCATACCCAGGATGGCCTGGAGCTTATCCAGGTTGGCCCGGATCCCCTCTCGGGAGACTAGGAATCCTAGGAACCTTCCCGACCTTACCCCGAAAGTGCATTTCTTCGGGTTCAGTCGCATCCGGCTCTCCCATAGGATGTCCAAAATTTCCCTCAGGTCAGGAACGAGCTGCCGGTCGGTTCGGTTCTTGACGATCATATCGTCCACGTAAACATCCATGTTCCGGCCGATCTGGTTCTGGAATAATTTGTTGACCAGGCGCTGGTAGGTAGCTCCAGCGTTCTTTAGCCCAAACGGCATTGTCCGGTAGCAGTAAGCTCCTTCCTCAGTGATGAAGGAAGTCTTTTCCCAGTCTTTTTCGGCCATCTCTATCTGGTGGTATCCCTTGAAGGCATCCAGGAAACATAAAACGTCAAAACCCACAGCAGAGTCTACTAACCTGTCGATCCTCGGCAAGGGGAAACAGTCCTTTGGGCAGGCCTTACTGAGATCTGTGAAGTCCACGCACATCCTCCAAAACTGGTCCTTCTTCTTCACCAGGACGGGGTTGGCTAACCAAGTCGGGTAGTATACCTCCAGGATGATCTTGGATTCCAGCAGTTTGCCGACCTCCTTCTTGATCACCTCATTCCTCTCTGGGGCGAAACTCCTCTTCTTCTGCTTCACCGGCTTCAAGCGGGGATCAACGTTGAGGTGGTGGACGGCCAGGTCAGTTGGAAACCCGACCGTCCACGCGAAGTCCCAGGAGTACTCCCTTAGCAGGGCCTTCAGACCCTCCTTTTCCTCCGGAGGTAACGCCGCGCCGATGCGGAGGACCCGGTCAGGCCTGTCCTCTCTCAAGGGGAACTCCTCGATCTCGTCCTGGGTGCCCAACTGCTGGGCCTCTTCCCCCGGGATGTAGGGCTCCAAGCTGGTCGTCTGAGCGACCACCTTCTCTTGCCCCCGGAACACGGCCAGGTAGCATGCTCGGGCCGCTTCGAGATCTCCGTGTACCTCGGCTATTCCTCCCGGGGTGGGGAATTTGACGCTGAGGTGGAGCGAAAACGGGATAGCTCGGAGGGCTTTCAAGGCGGGCCGACCCAGGAACATATTATACGGGGATTGTTGTTTGACCACCACGAAGTTGACGGGGATGGTCCGGCATTTGGGCGCCTGCCCTATCGTGACCATCAGGGTGATCATCCCCTCCGGGTTGATGGGCGGCCCGGTGAAGCCCACCAGGGGTGTCCGAACCGGGGTCAACTGTCCGTCCTCCCAGCCGAGGTCCTTGAACACCCGGTAAAACATGATGTCCACTGCACTCCCTGGTCGACGTACACTTTTTTCACCTGATAGTTATTAGTCACGACGTCTATCACAATGGCCTCGTGGTTCCCTGACGCCAGGGGAACCGCATCCCTTGACCCGAAGGTGATTTCTTCGTCCATGCACAGGCGCTTCAGGGAATCATCCTCCTCGGGGAGAGGTCACCTGTTCTTCCGTGCTGCATGGCTGTCACCCCCCATGGGACCCCCAGCAATGGTGTTTATCACCCCTGTCAAGTTCTGAGTGTCCTGGTCGGGAGAGCGGCTCTGGGGAATGTCACGCCACTCAGGTCGGTCGCGACGATGGCCCTCGCCCTCGTCTCCACGGCAGACGCGTCTCGGCTCCTGACCCGGCCGACCTTGCTGCTCAAATCGTCCAAGGAAGCCGCGCTGGATCAGATCCTCGATCTCCTTCCGCAGGGACCAGCACCCCTCCGTATCATGCCCAACATCACGGTGGAAGGCACAGTACCGGTCCTGATTTCTCTTGTTCCAGGGTGTCCCCATCTTAGGCGGTCGTTCCCCCAGATCCTCTGCCTCCATAACTGCCAGGATCTGGGCTCTTGGCCAAGTCAGGGGGGTGTACCCCTTTTCCGGAAGCGGTGGCTGAGCGGAGGTTTTCTCCTTGGAGAGTCGATTGAAAACGTTCTTCTTGGCCGGGACGTCCTTATTTTTCGGCGGATTTCCCCGTCCCCTCCGATCGCCGAGCTCCCGATCCGACTCCTTCTTCAAGCGTGCTGCCTCTTCTGCGTTAGCGGCTGCGTGCGCCCTAGTCAAGAGCTCATCCAGGTCCCCAGGAGGCTTCTCGGCCAGCTTGTAGAAGAGCTCCTCCGCCCTGAGCTCGTTCATGAAGGCGGCCATCACCACCTTTTCATCCTTGTCTCGGATCTGCAGGCTCTCTGTGTTGAAGCAGGTCATGAAATTTCTTAGGGACTTATCCGGCTTCTGCCTGATTGCCATCAGGTGAGTCACGTTCTTCGAGTAAGTCTTCGAAGATACGAACCGGGCGACGAACTGCCTGGCCAGTTCGAAAAAATTTCGGATGTACCCAGGTGCCTGACCCTGGAACCAGAGCCGGGCTCTCCCTTTCAGAAACATGGGGAAGGTTTTGCTGCGGACTTCATCCGCAGCGGTTTACAGACGCATGTGCGTCAGGAAGACCGAGAGGTGGTCTTCCGGGTCAGTCGAAGCATCGTACACTTCGATGTTCGGGATCTTGAACCTCCGGGGTAGCGGGTAGTCCTCTATCCCCCGGGTAAAAGGCCAGGCTATGTAATTGTTCTCGTACAATTGCGGCTGCAAGATCTGCTCGAGTTCGTCCCGGACAGGTTTCCACTAGGGAAGGTCGCGCGGCCGGCTCTTGACAGATCGGGCGGGGGAGCGTTCAGGCTCATTCCGCGCAGGTTTTCGCGGGGTGGGATTTCTCGGTCGGCTCCCCGCGGACCGGTCGCGGGAGTATCTCACGCTATCCGCGACCACCGAGGCCCGTGGGCGAGGGGGAGTCCGTGGCCGTTTCCTTCTGGGGGGTTGGTCCCGTGACTCATTCTCCGAGGGAATGAGTGGTGATTCCTTCTCCTTCTCCTTCGCCTTGGAGGTTTGTGCGCCACGGGCTTCACCCCCCTTCTTCGCCTGTCGGATTATGTCTTCCAGCATAAGGAGGTTCGCCGTTACGAACTGAAGGATCTGCTGTCTCCGTTCCCATGAAAGGGCTGAGCCCCCGGCGTCCCGAGCCGTCTCGGTCTCCCTTCGCCGGGACCCCTCGCCGGCTCCGGAATCGGTGTTCTCTACGGTTCGCTTGGAATGTGTTCTCGCCATCAACACAACTGCACTTACCTTTTCGTTCCCACAGGCGGCGCCAACTGAAGAAGCGCTGAGCTTCCCCGGACCGAGCTGACCTGATGAGCTCGGCGTACTGATGAGAAGAGTGCATCCCAGCCCTGCGAAACAAACAAAAAATGGTCTCTAGGGTGACTGACAGGGAAGCCCCGAGGTTGTCCCCGAGGGCACTCCGACGGTCAAGTTAGTTTTCTGGTGAATGGAGCTCACTAGGAGTAAAACTGTTGAGCGTGTTTGGCCAATAGTCATCGTACCTTATGTAGTTGGTGTGCGTTATTATTTATACTTGCTCGAGAGTCCGACCTCCGTGCGTTCCCGGAATAGTCTCAATCCCGCGTTGAGGGGGATTCCTCCCGCCCTCAGTGGGATTGTTCTCTGGAGCCCTAGGGAGCCCTGGCGGCGGTGTGCCCTAGGATGGTCCCCATGGGCCAGGGATCCCAGCCCAGCTCTGGTCCTTCTGGGCTGCCACGTGTCTAGGCCCAGGACAGGGCCTCTGCACTAGGCATTATTTGTGACTTGGTCAGGGTTAGGCGAGTGTGCCCTTATTCAGACTCGTCCTTCCCTTCTTGAATGATCTTGTACATGTTTGAACTTGATTGACCTATACTTGTGTTTGTACTTGTGCTTGACTTGTAAGTGCTAAACGACAGCATGTATCACACTCAATCCGAGTCGGAGGTGCCTCTCATTTCGTCTCCGTACTTTTATCTTGATTAAGTCGATTGGAGATATTATCTCATCGACTATACTGACTGCTTGGGAACCCAAACCCCACTGGCTAGTTAATTGAGTCGAGCCGGCAAGGGCCTGGTCGATTAGATAACGAACCATGGGTCTCCTGTTCTGTCGAGTAGAGTGTTATCTCCTCGACTAATTGGTATGTTTGAGTATTACTACCAGTGTTTATCTTGGAGTTCGGGCCCGGTAGGAGGTTTGAATGGTGGACGAAGATTGGAGTTAACTGGTGCTCTACTGGACTTGTTATAATTCCATGGTTGATCGAGTGTCAACAGATTTTAAACAAGTGGCCACGGAACCTGCTCCCGAGAGCAGACTGTATCCTTTTACCTGAAAATGTTGGATATCTAATAGTTTGCTATTTGAAGTGTTATTGCTTATTTTTATAAACTCTTATGCTCGCTACTTTGATATTTCAAGTTTTATACAATGGTCAACTCGCTACTTGGGTTTGCGTGATGTTTTGGAACCTCACTGAATTTTGGCTCATCCTATTAGTTTTGTTTTCCTTATAGGTGATACGAGCATAGGCGTGAGGCTGGTACAGGCTGATGTCATCTAGTTTTGACTTTTGTGATTGTACTTGCGCTAGTTCTCCTTTAGGGTTGAAAGTTATCTAGAAGTTGAATCTTTTGTTATATTGGGAAATGTATGAATGGTTGAGATAGAACTGGGTATAAATGTACATCATAAGTTTGGAAACTGTTGTTTCATTTACTTTTGAAGTTGTAACCCATTTTCCGCCAAACCCTGGGGTACGCTCTAGGGGGAAGTGGGGTCGTCACAACTTCCATACTTGTATAATTGCAGTAAGTTGATTATTCTGGTATATTATAATGCTATACCAAGACCACTGTTAGGCAATGCCAACCAAGTTATGGTTGTATGATTAATGCTATTTCTGCACAAAGGATGTGAATAACGATTATTTTATCAATTTTGTGAAGCAGCTGTTTCCAATTATGAGAGGGATTCGAAGAAATATATTCTAGCTGTGTAGATAGTAAAAGTTTAGAATAGTCACAACCTAACTTGTTTCACTGAATTTATATTTTTTATTATGTCTAGTACTTATAAAACAATGTTAGTTGCTAATTTAGCTCAAGTGTTAGGCTGAACTACGTGATTTGATCATAGCATAAAGCTAAATAACGACAGTAACACAATTATGCTGTCATAATCTAGTAGTTTAACTATTGTAATTTTCTTCCTACATAATCAAATGCTCTATTGATTTTCTAGGATGTTAGTTGTATCTTCCTTACGAGAATCATAATATTGTATTTTACTCTCCAAATTGTTATAGAACTATATAGTTAATTTTATCTTAATTCTGAGTCCAAATATTTCTCATTGTGGTATTCGGAAACAACTCTTCCTGCTTTTGAAATTGATGAAATAGAGCTTAACATTGATGCAAAATGTGAACCCATAATATTTGATTATCATTCTCATCACATATGCACAATACAGACTAGTGGGCTTCGCTATGTTATTAAAGCCTGGTGCTTGAGCTCTTTCAAAGGAAAAAAAATAGAAATACATTTCAATTCTATGCGAATGTTTGTGATGCATCTTTCCTGTGTTGGCAACTAAAAACTTTATTCTGGTGCTTCAGTTTCCTTTACGCATTTTTTCCTTCTCCTTGGTGGTTTTTGTTATCCTTGCCATCAACCTCTTACTTGCTCGAGTCAAAATCTGCTTTCTTTGCTTTTCTGAGTAATTCACTACTTAATAGTTAGCCACCTTCATGTGTAAAATGCTAGTTTTATTATGCATTCCCCACCATTAGTGAACCTGATTTGTGCTTTAAAAGCTTTAAATATATCCATTGTCTGTTGCTTCGATCTTAAAGCTTCAGAGCTTTTCGTTTGTCCTTCCCTTTGTCAATTAGTTAATAATCTTAATACAATCCCTAGCTAACTCTCATCTCTCCTGCTTTCAACAACTAATAACTGAGTGGTGAGTTAAAAGGTACCCAGGAAATACAGTTTATTCTATCTTAATGATTTTTAACGTGCTTTCTTTAATTTCGAGTGTCAAGGGTATGCATTAGCTGCAGTAGGTTCGTGGCTTTTGCAGTAGATACATGAAATATTTATATCTAATAGGATCAAGAAATCAGGCTTTTCTGTTGGAGTCAAACTTTATTTGTTCAAGTGAATTTTTCACTACGGATTGGTTTTAGCCTTTAGTTTTCTTTAAAGTATTTATGTTTCTTTAGCTCTTACTGTTGTGTATAAGAAGTTTCATGTCCAAAATATACATATGAATATATGAATAGCTCATTTTTTTTGGGTGCTAAAAGTAATTTCCTGTCTCCTGTTTTTCTTTGTAAGAATAGCTTCCTGTGAAGTTGGATGAATTGAAATTAAATGTTAGTGGTAAGGTAATAACAACGTAATATCTGTGACAACCCCACCTATCCCTAAGGCGTACCCCAAGGTTGAGCAGACCTTCTGCCCAACTCTCGCTAGGACTCACTCACTCACTTTAAGAAAACAAGTTATAACTTCAAAAGTAAATGAAACATCAGTTCCCAAACTTAGAATGTACATTTATACCTAGTTCCATCTCAAAAATTCATACATTCCCATATATAATAAAAGATTCAAGTTCTAGATAACTTCCAACTCTAATCGAGCACTAGCGCGAGTACAATCACAAAATTTCAAAAACTAGACTACGCCAGCTTGTACCAGCCTCACGCCCATGCTCGTACCCCTTGTAAGGAAAACAAAACTAATAGGATGAGCCAAAACTCAGTGAGGTTCCAAAATATCATGCAAACCCAAGTAACAAGTTGGCCACAATATAAAATGAAAATGTCAAAGTAGTGAGCATAAGAGTTCATAAATTGAGCAATATCACTTCACATAGCAGTCATTAGGTACCCAACATTGACAGGAAAAAAGATGCAGCCTCTCTTGCAAGCTAACTCAGCCATAGCTTTATCAAATAGTAGTTGACACTCTGTCAACTTTCAAGTAGTATAACTAGTCCAGTAGTGCGCCACTTAACTCCACTCTCCATCCACCATTCAATCCCCCTAGCGGGCCCGAACTCCAATATAAATAGTGGTGGTAATACTCAAGCATACCAATTAGTTGAAGAGATAACACTCCACTCGATAAAACAGGAGACTTAGGGCTTGTTATCTAATCGACCAGGCCCTTGCCGGCTTGACTCAATTAACTCACCATAGGGTTTCTGGAATTCCAGATAGTATTCAAGTTATACACATGTATATCAAGTCAATAATAACCAATGAACATTAATAAGTCATATTAGGCCAAGTGCGATAAAGTATACCCTTACCCGTCCAAACAAGTCAAGTACTATCCAATTGCATTAGCCAAGTATTTCATTCAAGTATCAATTTCAATCATGCACTTGGAACACTCACCAATGAGTTATTGCTTTCCAAAGCCAAGCTCAGGTTCAACTCCGTGGCTAGAGTCCAAATCTGCAATAAAATACCGTTTAATAATTTGCAGTCAACTAGGGTTTCAAAATATGGAAGTTTCGCTTAAAGAAAATCAAGTAAATAGAACTCATTTAAGTAGTACTTATTTTACTTATTAAACCATAGAAAATTCATGCTCGCTCTTTTGGTTTCGATAAAGAAGCGATTAAAACGTTTAAGTTCGCAACTTGGCGGAAGAAACTAGAAAATCGTGTTTAAAGTGGTTGTTACTTTGTTTTTGAGAAATATACACTTTTGGCCAAAATTTTAGCTTATATATCACTCACAAGGTCAATTTAAGCATCCCTACATAACTAAGTCCCAAATCGCTCACAAGTCACACACTTATTTCCGTTTTCACTTACTTATCCCACGAAAGAAAAATGGGGTAGCATTTCCTTTGTGTTTACCAATTTTTCCAGCCATTTCAAGGCTTTATTTTCTTTCCAAATCAGCACCAAGTCAACCTACAAGTAATAAGATAAAAGTGACTCATAATCTAGGCCATAAAACCGTCATTTCTAGCATATATCATCATATTACCAAAGCTGAAAAATCTCAAATAAAGTTGGAAATTTCCATTTAGAATTTAAAAGGTCACAATAAAGCTACCAATCACCTCATAAGTCCATAGCCAAGATCAATACCAACATATTATAGTTAAACAACATAAATCAAGGCTGAACATCACAAACCCTAGCTGAAATTTCGCTAATTTTCACCAAGTCTAGAGTATCATCCATAATATTCCAAGATTCAAGTCATCTTCACCATATTTTGCAAGAATAAGAAAGAAAAAGGAAATTATTCAACTTATACCTTCAAAACCACTAGAAAAAGTAAAGAACCAAGCTTTCCTTTCCAAAAACTCTCCGCTACAAGCTTCCTTGCTTTCTCAGTGCTAGTTTGTTCGGTTTAGTTTTTGTAATTCTAACTCAAACAAGGCAAAATCAAGATGAAAATGGAAGTTTTTCTCCTCTCTTTTTTCCCACCAAGCTCTCGGCTAAGACAAGAAGAAATGGAGGAAAATTTGGTCCAAACGAAAGATAAGAAGGAAGAAAATTCCTTTGGTCAAACCTATCTTGGATTACCAACACTTGGCAACCAAGTTTTTCTTCTTTTTTTTTTCTTTTCCTCTTCACTACAACAAAAATGACTTTTCCTGACATGTGTAGACACCAAATTTTTGGTTTCGAATTTTATTTTATTTTTTAAATTAGTTTAGTTTGGATTTATTTGTTCAATTTTAGATTTATTTTGGTTGATTCCTGTCTCGTGTCTTTTATTGTATTTTAATTAGTTGTTTTTATTCAAATTCAATGTTTTCTTAAAAAAAAAGGGGAAAAAAGGAAAAAAGAGAGAAAAGGAAAAGAAAGGAAAATTAGCATTTCATTTTTATCTTAATTAGCATTTCTTCATTAGTTTTATTAATTAGTTATCTATATTTTGTTAAGTTATTATTAAAAAAAAAAAAAAAAGAGGCCACGGCATGCAAGCTGCGTATTGTCGCAGCTTGCAAAGGACAGTCGCACGTTTCATCTGATGGCCTGGGTTTGGAGAGAAATCTCCTCTTCCATCCTCACCCTTGAGGTGAGGGTTTATGGATTAGGGAGTCCTATAAAAGGGAGAGGAAACAGCAGCCGCAAGAGAGGTTTTTTAGAGAGTGGACGGCTAAGGGAAAAAACTGAGAAGCGAGAGACGACTGTGGAGGGAAACATAGAGAAGGTTGACGGCTAAAAAAGGAGAAAAGGAGAGAAACCAAAAAGAACGAGAGGGAGAGTAGAAAGTTTTGATCTTTTCTCAACCATAACTGAAAGGGAGAGAGAGCAAAGAGGAGAAGAGGTCTGGCACTACTTCCCCAAGGAGCAGAGGAGCTGTCGGAACTATTAGCCTTCACGACTGCCATCACTTCAGCCCTCCATCATCACCAGATCCTTACTGAGGTATTTCAGTCCAGAACCCATGCCAAGTTTGGATTTTTCTGTGTTTCCTGTCTTGATTCATGTTTAAGGAACGTATAGGGTGTTGACCTGGGGTTTAGAGATAGTAGTTTGGATTCCTCAGTGGGGGTTCTATGATGAACTTAAGAGGCTTTTGTGTTTATGACTGATTATTTGCGACAAGCGAGCCCAGGAAATTGCAGATGCTCTTCCTTTTATCAGATTTGCGCGACCATTGTTTCTGATTTTGTTTTCTCCTGGTTCGCATGATCAGTTTTGTGAAGTGTCGGTAGTATAGTATGCTTAGTTTTGTTTCAAACTTCCTTTTGTTGCTTCTTGCAAGTTTCTGGTTTGTTATGGCAGTAGACATTACCATGTAAATGCTGAAACTTTAGCCACTCCAAGCAGGTTCCTTTGCTGCATTTTATTTTCGGTGGTTGTGAGTAGCCCTTTTGGAGTATAGATGATTGTGTTTGAGGGTAGCAGCATGCGTTAAAGGTCATGGCATTGGGGGGGGTTTAATGGATGAATCCATAGACTTACTGGCTTTGTTTCACAAGCATGTTTCGGTTTTTTAAAGTAAATTGCAGAAGAGAAATGAAAACTGGAAAATTTTTCAGAATGTTATTCCAATGTTTGCATCCCTTTTTCTCTAATTTTTGTTTTTGAAATCCAGAATTTTCATGATGCAAAGTGAGAAGTTTAGGTGGTAGTTTTGTTTGTTTTAGCTCAGCTGGGACTTGACTGTGTCTGCAAACTGGGTTTGTGAGTGCCGCATGGTGTAGTAAAAATCAGCAAAAAGAAAGCTGTCATACCCTGAGTTTCCTTCGCATGTTTAAATGTTTAATAGGCTCTGGTTTAGATTGAAGTTTGATGCTGGGTTCGCATGTTTGGGGGCTAGAGTTCCTGATTTAGGATCTAATGCTTGCTGGAAAATGAATGGTTCAGGTTGTCAAACCAGTGTTGCACGCATGTTTTCCAGAATTTCTGCATGATATTTTGCTGAGTTTTGTTTGTTTGGTTTGGGATGGTTACGTGGTTAGTTCCTTAATCTGAGCTTGTAAATGAAATGCAGCTGGTTTCTTTCTTAGTTAGTTGCAGAAGCCTGCGCATAAAGCCTGCTGCAACGAGCTCAAAGCTCTTGGTCATGTTGCAGCAGCATGCGCGAATACCCTTTCTTTTCCTTAGATGGCCGAAGCTTTGGTTTTGTTTCAAACACTTGATTTGGTTTGTAGCTTGACTGAAGTGTCCTGTGCGTGATTGGGATAAACCTGTTTCAATAATGAAGCAAATAATTTCTGGTTGGATAAACCTGTTTGCATAATGAAGCAAATAACGTCATGACTGAAAATTGCAGCAATCTTCTTCCATTTCGCATAAAGGCTTCATAAGTATTTGCATAATTTCCTTCCATGTTTTGCTTGTTAGATGTGGAACTTGTTTGTTTTGTTGCTTAATCCAAAGTTTGGATAGATTTAGTCAAAGCTGCTTAGAATTTGTGTATGAGATGGAAATGCAGCCAGCGGTTGTTTTAATTTCAGAAGATGTTCATTGCAGAAAATTGTGTTTCCTACGTATGCATGCATGAAAAATCTTGAGAATTGCATTTTGGCCCCCCAAGTCTCTCCTTGTTCCACTAAGACCCAATCAATTAAATAATTTCATCAATTTGGTCCTTGGTAATTTTAATTTGTGCAACTTCATTGCTTGTTTGCTTCAATTAACTACCATGCTTTGTTTAAATTGCGCTTAAGTCATGACTTTAGGGACTTTATGATCAAGTGAGCTTTGTTTTGCACATTTCTTTTAATTTTTCTTAAATAAAGTGGTACCTTGACCTTTTTATTGTTTTGAAGCCATTTTACTTCATTTGATTACCATCGCAAGGGAGGTATAACTTCTTTTATCTTTTTTTTTGTCTCTCCTATGTGATCCAACGTGTTATGTGAATATGCATGTCTACTTCGCTTTCCTTGCCTTTCCTTAATTCCTTGCATTTATTTCATTTACTTTTGCTTTATTTAAGTTATTCATTATGGGGTATGTGTACACCTCTTGGTTTGTAATAGATAGGGCTTGGTGAGCAATTTGGTCCATTTTCCCCTTCCCCTTTGTTTTAGTTAGCAAATGTAATAGATTCATTAGCTTGGTTGCATGCCTATGTGTTATGTGTTATGTGTTAAGTGTTTTATTAGGCTCTTGCATCTAGTCGAGCATGCTAAGTGTTACGTGTTACGTGTTTATGAGTGTTTGGCATGTCTATTTGCTTTCCATAGCCATGGACGAATATGATGGATGAATGCACGTCACCACACTAGTCCAACGCTAGTAGTGGCCCCTTTTCCCGTCACCGCACTAGTCCAACGCTAGTTGCGGTTCTTTGTTCCGTTTCCACTAGTCCAATGCTAGTAGGAATTCATAGAAAGGGCTAGTCCAACGCTAGACCCAATAGGCCGTCCCTTTTCGTTAGTGCATACTTGCATGTTCACTACATTTCATGCATTTTCCTTAGTTTTTATCATTTGGCATGCTCCTCGAACCCCTTTTCCCCTCATTTTAGGATTTTTGCACCTCATGCTAATCATAGGGTACATTTGTTTGAAGAGTCCCCTTTCGACAAGGGAAACGAGCGAGTGTGGCTCTACAAATAGCCTTAGCACGCTAGTTCTCCTTTCTAATCAAAAGGAAGATTAAAGTCACAAAGTTAGGAGTCCCCGTTCCCGTCCTGATGCATTCCTCTAGTGTTCATGCATTTTATTCATTCGCTATCACATACACTTCTACTTTATATTATATCCCTTTTTCCACATTCTCACTTCACACTACTTTTGGACGTTTTCACTTAACTACTCACACTTTATACCATATCACTCGCACACATGCACTTTATGTTATTTTCACATTATCATTCTTTACTCACCTTACCTTGTAAATACATTTGCACACCTCCACTTACATCCTATTATTTTTATCACTTTTCTCACTTCACACAAACTCACATCTTCACATGGCATGCATTCCACTCATTTTTACGTCATTTAGGATTATATGTGACCTCTCCAAAGGATCATTATTGGGTTTCACAATTAATGTGATTGACACCACTCAACCTTTGAAGAGAAATTTCCCCCATGTCCCCCTAGGTCTAGGTTTTTGCATTCATATAGTCATATCCAACACGCGATACATACCTTGGGTAGAAAAATTAGGAAAAGTTGGGTTAAGTCACGCAACTAGCCTTGGCTAGGGTGAGGGAGTGCCTTAGGCCTTGCCTTTGCCTTCTCCCTTATCAAATATGACCCCCGATCCCTCTTTTTGGTTACGTAGACCCAAAAGTTCTTTAAAAGGGTTTATTTATTTTTTTTCATTCAAAAACAAAAAATCATTTTTGGGTGACTTGGTACACCCTAACTCTATACCAAGTGGCGACTCCATTTTCATTAAAAAACCCTTTTTTGAACTTTGTTTGGCCAAATCGTCGCATTCTTAAGTCCCATGGCCTTTTATTTTCACTTTCACACACGTTCACCTACACACCACACTACTTCCACACAACATTATCAAAAAGTGGGGCGCGACAACATGCCTATAAGGACACTTTCTGGTTTGTGTCATTATAGTAAATATATCATGACACTTATTACTAAATTCAATAATATGTATTATAATTTTTTTATTTTATCATGATATACAAATAATAATGTGCCTTTAGGTAACCTATGATGACACTCTGGAAAATGTGAGATGAACCAAAAAAAAAAATCGAAAAAACACAGAAAACGAGATCGTTTTATTTTGGCTCCAAAACACTTGCTGAAGTACTGTGAAGTTTCATTTTGCCGGCAAAAGGACTTGGTGAAAATTTTCTTCTTCTCATCTCTCTCACCTCTCAGCATACAAGCTATCTCGGCCAGTCCAGAATATTGGTAGCAATCGAAGCTATCTCCGTAAACAACCATCTTCATCTTTTCTAACCTCAACTTTAAATCCCTCGGCTAAGACATCTGGAAGGGCAGGCAGGGAGTAAAAGCTAAAGAACGGAGCTCTACATTGGGAAAGCGGGAAGATACTTCAGGTGCGCATATCTTGTTCCAAAATTGAAGTGGTAAACACAATGAAGCTGTTGCCCATAACCTGTTCGATAAAATGTCAATTCCCCCCTGTTTTTCATTTTTTTCTGTGAATCTCTTTTAATGTTAATCTATGAAACTTAGTTGTAATTGAAGCTCTGTTTAGGCTATGAATAGAAATCGACTTGGAAGCTCTTTGATGAAGATCAAAATAGCAATGGGGTGACTGGAATGACCTTTTTGCAAGACAAGTGCAAAAGTTTAAGAAATAGGTTGATGAAAATTAATATTTAAGGACTTAATTAATGGACTTCTTGTTGAACTGCACATTGGTCATGTGCTGGTTATGCATCCGTGATAGATAGGTTCAGATTGTTGTTGAGCAAGATTATTGAATAGACTAACAAATATTATGTCGTTATTGAGATGGGTGAGATCGAATGGTGTACCATTTGATTATGTAGGTGTGATTGACTCGAACTTCCACCCCTCCCAGTTCAGGATGACATAGCACCCTTACGGGTTCTGTTTTTTTTTCTCAATTTAGTCCTGTTTCTAGATCAATTAGCTGAATAGTCATAGCAACTTAAAAGAATCCTTGGACCAAAAAAAGATTATGAGTATAAAATAAAAGGCTAGATAGATTCTCTTCTTTCTTTCACATTTCACTGTCTCTCTGTGGTGAATGCTTTTTCTTCATAAATATCTGCTGGCGGTCTAACCGTGTCATAAACCTATGCCTTTTCTAAGTACTAATGTGTAGTTGTTGTTTTCATGCTCTTGGAAGCTTGTTGGAGGACATTTATTTATATTAAAAGTATGGATAAAAGTTGGATGGATTTTCCAAGAACAAGTGAAAAGTATGAGGCAGGACTTCAAATGTTTCTAAACTTTGCATTTTCTAGATCAAGTTGTGACGGACTGATTTTGTGTCCTTGCAAAGATTGCGGCATGGGTGTTTGTGTGACTAAAATGCAAGCATATGATCATTTGAAAGTGGTAGGCTTTATCAAGGGTTATAATAATTGGATAGCACATGGAGAACTTTCAAACTACTATGAAGCCACATCTAATTCTGAAAATACATCAATTGGGGTTTCAAATGGGACTAATGACATGCAAGACTTGGTCCATGATGTATTTGGGATACCACATGGAACAAATGAATTGAATAGAGAAGGGGACTTTCCTGTTTCAGAGGCTGAAATATTTTACAATTTGATTGATGATTCTCAACAGGATCTGTACAGTGGTTGCAAAAATTTCTCGAAGTTGTCTGTTATTCTTGGTTTTGATGATCACAAAGTACTTTGAAATGTTTATCTAACTCTCTTCAAATATAAGTGTTTTTTGCCTATCAAAGAATCAGGTACGAATATGTCAAGAAATGAAAATCAACCAAAAAAAGAAGCAAAAACAGGACACTCATGTCGGACGTCCGAAAGGAATCTGTCGGACGTCCGAAAGGATAAAGAACATCAAGAAGGAAGCTCTTTCGGATGCTCATAAGGAAGCGTCGGACGTCCGGAAGGATCGGACGCACGCCTCGGACGCACATCAACCGCGTCGGACGTCCGAAAAATTCCAAGAAGACTTGCCAACTCTCTGACGACGATCGGACGCTGATGCTGTCGGACGATAAAAACGCATCGGACGTCCGAACTACAACTTGGCTGTTTTCGGACGATAGGTTCGGACGATGATTTGGTCATCAGACGTCCGACAGCCCCAACGGCTAGCTGACTCTTCATCTGCCTTCTATCCGTTGGAAGCATTAATGAAGCCCATTTTTGGTCCCCTTTAAATACAAACTGTTCTGAACCAAGAAGGGACTTTTGCACACTTTGTTTACAAGATCTCAAGAGATATTTTAGCTTGAAAATAGTCTCCAAGACAAGATTTGTTCTCCAAGTGGTGTGAATTTCTTGTGAGCATTTCTCTTGTGGTTGAAAGTTTTATTAGTGTAGCTTTGTTGAGGGTTATCTGAGTGATTGTAAAACTTCTTAGCTTGACTAAGTGAGGCTTATTAGTGTAGCTTTGTTGAGGGTTATCTGAGTGATTGTAAAACTTCTTAGCTTGACTAAGTGAGGCTTAGGGCAAGGAGGAAGTGCTCCCTTCATTGTACATCTAGTTGATCATCTTTCATCAAAGAGAAGTTGCTCAACCTAGTGATTGGTCTTCAAGTTTGAGGAAAGCTTGGTAGACAATCGGTTTGATATTCTATCTTATTCTTTTTGTTTAATAAAATTCTCATTGCTTATCTATACTTGTTTTTCTAATCAACATTGCTCTTTTCTTCTAATCTACTTGGTTGATCATTACTAGAAAAGAAGGTAAATTTTTTATTAAAGAAAAAGTGCATAAATTTGATTAAGATTTTAATCAACCTAATTCACCCCCCCCTCTTAGGTTGTCTTTGGGCCTTACATTGTCTTTCATTATTCGTTTGCTTCACCTAAAATGCCTTGGTAAGATGAGTAACAAGATTTTTAATATGCTTGTTGAGCTGTTGAGAGAAGCATTTCCGGAGGCCATGACTAATTTGCCTTCTTCTTACTATGAGGCTGAGAAATTGATGAATACATTGGGGCTGGGTTATGAAAAGATCGATGCATGTCCTAATGATTGTTCTCTTTATTGGGGTAATGCTGAAAAAAGAACTTCATGTGAAACATGTAACGAGCTTAGGTGGGTTGCTTCAGAAAATGATCCAACTGGTGAAAAAAGAAAAATCCCTCAAAAAGTATTGTGGCATTTTCCTTTAAATGCTAGATTACAAAAACTATTTATGTCTTCTAAAATTGCATCTCAAATGAGATGGCATGAGGAAAAACGTACAAAAGATGGTTGTATGAGACATCCAGCTGATTCTCCAGCTTGGAAAACTTTTGACCATCTACATCTAGAATTTGCTAAGGATTGTCGAAATGTTAGATTGGGGTTGGCATTTGATGGGTTTAATCCATTCAACAACATGAGTTCTACACACAGTACTTGGCCTGTGGTTTTAATACCATATAACTTACCTCCGTGGATGTGTATGAAGCAACCGTACTTCATGTTGTCCTTGTTAATACCCGGACCATCCTCTCCTGGGAATAATATTGATGTTTATCTACAGCCTCTAGTTAAAGAATTGACCGAATTGTGGGATTTTGGCATTCGAACTTATGATGCATCCCAAAAAGAAAATTTTCAATTGCATGCAGCTCTGTTGTGGACCATTAGTGATTTTCCTGGATATGCAATGTTATCTGGGTGGAGCACTAAAGGTGAATATGCTTGTCCTGTTTGTCACAAGTTCACTCATGCTCGACGGTTGACTCATAGTTTCAAGCATTGCTATATGGGTCATCGTAGATTCTTAGATAGTAAGCATAAATTTAGAAAGCAAGCCCAATTGTTTGATGGCACCGAAGAATATGGAAAGTGACCACCTTTACAAACTAGGGATATGATTGTGAGTGAATTGGGAGACTTGCAAATTAAATTTGGAAAACTTGTGAAAGGTAATCCGAAATTGCCTTTTAATTGGAAAAAGAGGAGTATTTTCTTTGACTTTCCATATTGGAAAGATAATGTCTTAAGACATAATCTTGACTTCATGCACATTGAGAAGAATGTTTGTGAAAATATTTGGGGGACATTGCTGGATATTGAGGATAAAGCAAAGGACCATTATAATTCCCGCCGTGATTTGAGAGAAATGGGAATAAGAAAAGAGCTGCATCCCATTGAGACAGAACCTGGAAAGGTTTACTTACCTCCATCTTCCTTTGCAATGGATAAAAAACAGAAAACTATGTTTTGCAATGTGCTAAAAAAAGTGAAAGTTCCAGATGGTTATGCAGCTAACGTCTCAAGATGCGTTCGAGTAAAGCCACCAAGAATTTCGGGGCTTAAAAGTCATGATAATCATATCCTAATGCAGCAATTGATGCCTATAGCTTTGAGAAAGACTTTGCCAAAATCAGTGCGCTATCCTTTGATTCGATTGAGTAGATACTTCAGGCAGTTTTGTTCTAAAGTTATTTGTCCTCAAGATGTGGTTCGTTTGGAAAGTGAAATTGCCGTTATACTCTGCGATCTTGAGAAATGCTTTCCACCAACATTCTTCGATGTCATGGTGCATTTAACTATTCATTTGGCAACTGAAGTGAAATTAGGTGGCCCGGTATATTATCGTTGGATGTATCCTGTAGAGAGGTACTGCTTGTAATTCTAATTATGCCTTAAATGTTTATTACTTTTTTTCTTTCTTTGATTTGTGGAACTAAACAGAGAGTTTGGAATGATGATACTTTAGGTACCTAGGAACATTAAAATCTTATGTTCGAAATAAAAGTAGGCCTGAAGGTTCGATTGCTCAAGGCTACTTGGCAGAAGAATGCATAAACTTTTGCTCGTTGTATCTTGCGGACTATGTTGAGACAAAATTCAATCGTCCAAGCAGAAATGAAGAAGTACATAAGGAAATTGAAGAGGGTTTAGATATATTCTCTGAATCAGGACATCCTTTGGGGAGGGGCAAGCCAACAGTCTTTGATGCTCATATCTTGAGTAAAGCACATTAGTATATTTTATTTAACTGTGATGCTGTCACACCTTACATAGAGTAAGTTCAACTACAACTTGATGCATTAAAATTTTATTGTAGAATTCAATGTATGATTACAATTTTGACTCATGTACTTCTAGGCAGCATCGTAGATTGATAGAAGAAAGGGCATCCTCAAGTTCCACAGCATCTAAAAGAGCGCTTGCACAGTGAAAATTTTGCTTGTTGGTTTGCTGAACATGTAAGTAAAATTCTGAATATTAAGTACAATTTGGATTGTAGGACTTCAAAGTAAATTTGATCATCTTTTTTTTTTTTTTTTACAGATTGACAAGTTAGAACTTCCTGAAAATGTTTCGGTGTTGAGAGACTTGAGGTTCCTTGCTAAAGGTCCAGATGTTGTTGGAATCCAACATGACAAGTACGTTGTTAATGGATTTCGGTTTCACACCAACGAAGTTGAGAAGAAAAGAAAAACGCAGAATAGTGGTGTTACAGTCAATGCAACAACATCCAGTTTTGCAAGTATAAGGGATCAAAATCCAGTTTTGAGTGAACTAGTTTACTTCGGCGTCTTGAAAAATGTTGTTGAATTAATTTACGGAGGTCGTCGGGTGGTGTTATTCGAATGTGATTGGATATCAAATGGTTCGAGAATGAAACAAGATGCTGATGGGTTTACTGTAGTCAATTTTGCAAATGTGAGGCCTCATGTTGAGCCATTTATACTCGCTTCACAAGCATCACAGGTTTTTTATGTGGAAGATCCAACTGATAAGGATTGGCAAGTTGTTATCTCTACCACTGCAAGAGGTGGATATAACATGGGCACAACCATGGATGTTGAGACATATTTGCAAAGTGATGTTGGAAATCCTGTTGTTGAGAATGAAAATGAGGAAATTAGTTGGGTTCGTGAGGATGGACTTGGGATTGAAGTTGATTTGTCCCAATATAATCTGATTTAGTATCTTTTATAGTTGCTAAGCTTGTTGGCCCTATTAATTGTTATATGTTTCAATTGCTAAGGCTCTACTGCTGGCTGCAATTACTTGTCTACATTTCGTTGGTCTGAAATTACTTGAAGCTTGTGAGTTTTGGTTCGTTTGATTATTGTATACAACAACTAAATTTGAAGGGACAAATATGGTTTCAAATTTGCGGAATTGCAGATCATGGTGTTTATTCAAGCACTTGCCCGTACACCATACATGGTCTCAATTGAAATGTTCTGTGCAATCTCTAAATGCCTTTGTGTTATGGGAAATTGATATCCATCAAATTCACTTTCAAGTTTGATTATGATTCGTTAAATGTTTTAACAAAATTGTTATTATTATTTTTGATAATTACAATAATCATTTCTTTGTTTTGTTTTTTAAACTTTTGAGTGTAAGATATAATGCAATTTTTGCAAATCAATTCAGATCAAACATAAAACAACCCATTACTAATTTTAAGAGCCCAATGGGCTGGATAAATACTGGTCATTATTTTTTAAGCAATTCCATTAATTGTAAGCTGTAATATTAATGTAGAGAATCATTGTATTATGGCCAATTTTTGATTTCCAATCACCCCTCTCTAATTTTTGATCAATAGAAATAATTTGAAACTTTAATCGATAAATTTCTTAAATAATTTTTTAATACAATGGAAAAATTATTTTTTTAAAAAATAACAATTCAAAAAGTGAAATTCTCTAAATTTCCGGTCGAACTGATGTTTGATCGAATTTAATCGGTTTAGTCGAAATTTTGGATTAACCATTAAAGTGACTGGAGACACGATCGAACCGGTCAAGCACGATCGAATCGATCAAACCCCTCATACTGATCAAACGTTGTTATTGCATATTCTGTATATATACTCCATAACTAATATTTGATTGAAGGTTGTTCGGTTTAATTGAATTTTTGGATTAACCAGTGAACAAGACTGGAGACACAATCGAACCGGTCGAATCGACCGAACCGATCATTCCGAACTTGGATTGTTATTGCATATATGTCCACTCCATAACTGATCTTTGGGAGAGTTTAATCGGTTTTGTCGAAATTTTGGATTGACCATCAAACTTTCCACTAATCTAACGTTTATTAGTGGAAAGTTCAAATTTAAGATCTTGTAAGTGTTTAATAGCTTCTAATTAATAGCTTCTAAGATGTTGTAAGTGTTTAATAGCTTCTAATTAACTGATCTTGTAAGTGTTTAAGATCATTGAATATTCTAAGTGTTTAATTGCTTCTAATTAACGCAAAGTTACACAGCAATTGCTTTGGAATTGAAAACATTGAATAATATTATATAGTATAAATTTTATATTACATGTATAAAAAATATATTTATATATTAAAAACGAATTTGAAATCGAAATCGGAATTTGAATTCCGAATTCGAATTGTGAATTCGAAATCGGAAATTCCGATTTGAAAAACTCCATTACCAAATTCTTTCCAAATTCGAATTATATGAATTCGGAAAACCTGAATTCGATTTCAATTTCTGATTTACCGATTTCGAAAATTTCCTATTCCCCCTCTTTTCGATTTTGCACACCTCTAGTTTAATTGTTTCTAATTAAGATAAAGTTGAACGGCAATTGCTTTGGAATTGATTGTCAGTTGAATATTCTAAGTGTTTAATTACTTCTAATTAACGCAAAGTTACACGGTAATTGCAGTGAAATGTTCAATTTTAAGATCTTCTAAGTGTTTAATAGCTTATAATAAACACAAAGTTGAATGGCAATTGCTTTGGAATGGAAAAATTGAATATATATATGTTCAATCAATTCTAATCCTAACGTTTATCAATGGAAGAGTTCATGTATTCACAAGTTCATTTTTATGTTCCATAAACTAATTCGATTCAAATAACGGCTTGTTAGACTACAAGCCGTACATAATTGCTAGTAGCATAAAATAAATTGGGTACCGAAAACATTTTGATTAAATTCATGTTTTTTTTAGCTTCACAAAATTTTTAATTTAAGATATTTTTAACAAAATTCATGTTATAATTCATGTTATATTTATGTAAAATTCATGTTATATTAAATTCAACTTTAATTCATGTTATATAGCTGTAACAAAATTTTTAGTTGTTATTTTTGTAGTTGTTATATTATATTGTATGTAGTTGTAACAACATTTTTAGTTGTTATATTTTTAGTTGTTATGTAGCTTTAACAAAATTTTGCCCAAACACACAAAAATTAGCGCGGCAAATTGAAAAATTCAAGAGGCTTGACTAATTTACTTTGGCGTCATTAGTACCGCCTTTATTTCAGACATCTTCTCCCCTCTTCAAAATCAGTCCTCTCCCTTTGTCCTCTCTCTCTGTTTCAAGCTCGCACCACCAATTTGGATAAACCCGTCCATGAACTCGAACCCATTTGGGTAACTTTGTTGAGCTCGTACCATGAAAATCCCTAATTCGGCTGTTGCATTGGCTTGGTGGCAAGGAATGAGAAATTAGGGCTTCAAAGCTTAGGTGAAAGCTGGAGTTCAGATCTTTAAGCTTGGGGAAACCGAGAAGTTAGGGATTCAAGCCATAGTTTGAGGTAATTTCAGTATTTTGTGTCTAATTTTGCATTGCATGGTAGACATCTGTCTAATTTAGGTTGTTCGATTCCCATTTCTGACAAGCTCCTTCTCCGTTTCTGAGAAGCACATTTCTAGTTGCATAGGTTGAAAGCCTGGTAGAGATGCTAGCTGTTCTTCTTTCTTGTCAGATTAGGACAATGTGGCTTGTGAGAGCTGTCAAATGCGACATAGTGTTGTGTATTGTCAGTTGCTTTCTGTTACAACTTTAAAGAGTAAAGTCTAGCCTGTGGAAATCTACCTGGTTAGTGATTTTTTCCAGCAAAGTCCGAAAAGTTACAGTCTTTCTTACTGTAATAATGAAGTGACGCTTAGCATTACAGGTGTCAGTTCTTGGATTAAGGTTTGAACTTTACGAATTCCGCTGTCAACTTTGCCAGATAGGGAAAGTATCGGTATCATGTCTTTCTGACTATGTGCAGTAGTTTTTTTTTTCCCCTGTGATTCGTTTCACAAGAATGCATAACATGCCCCTTCCACCCCCTCCCCCCCAAAAAAAAAAAGGAAAAAAGAACCTCCTTCTCTCAGTATTTGGTCATGCTCTTCTTCACCCTTTTTGTTTTTGGGGTGTGTGGTGTGTCCTTTAAAACGGATGCTTAGAAAAGGAAATTGGGTAAAGATTAGTTATACTAATATTAGAAATTAGACACTCTAACAACTTAAAAGAATATCTTGGCTGAATCACTTTCCACATTAGAGCAGGGAATCATGGGGTATCAGTAAAAAAGTTAGTACTAAATGACCATCCTTCATTAGCTTTGATAGGCAGCAGTTAATATTGAAGAACCAGGCACGTGCTTTAACCAAAGAAAACTGCTCCATGCCTTTGGAGTTAATGGCTTAAAAATTACCTCATCAGCTTCATCTGTAATTTGAAAAGTGCTTTAATGGAAAGGTACAATGTAGTATTTGATTATTTGATTCATATCCGCATGCAGTAGAACTTTGAATGCAATGTTTTTTAATTTGCTGCTTATTTATATTGGCAGAATGCTGCTAGGTACAATTGTTCTGCCTTATTGGTCTTAGCATATAAAACAATAAGGTAGACATTGAGTTCCTTAATGGTTGAGCCTCACAAATCTTTTGATTCTCCATTTAGATTTCCACAGGCCAAACTTTGCCTTAATGCATGTCCTCATGAATCCTGGACTTCTAAATTGTTGGTGCTGATTGTTTATGAGGAAATTTCTAGTCACAAATGAAAATGATAGCTTTGGATTCTAGTATGATTGTTGAAAATTGTAATGTCTTTGCTAGTACTTGGTAGATATTGGGTTCTAAAATGCCTATTCTGTTAGTTTTGTTTTTCACCAGCAAATGATTGTGTACTGGACTGCTTGATTTAAGCAAGTAGGGGGTTTCCCCATGAATGATAGACTTCTTTTGGTTCTGCTCTGTTTTTACTTTCCATGGGAGCTTTTCAGTAACCTTTCAAATGGAACTACATGACCTGAGCAGATCTTGTGACGTGAGAACATTTTGTTGATAGAGATGATAGTACTAGGATTTTGAGAATTGATTTGTGGGTTTCGTCAAATTTACCCAACTGTAATCATCAAGTTCTTAAAGCTGTTTTCAAGTTCTGATTTATAAGCAAAAAGGTTTTTCAAATATAATTAGAAGCAAACTGCCCAAGTTTGATATACAATAGATTCAAGAATATTCGTTGCAACTCAAAATTAGTTCAATAAAAGTATGCTTGAGCTCGGCTTGCAGTGTAAGCTGTAGCCAAGATAACTTGTTCATTAATTTTAGTTTGTATACTTTATCTATTATCCCAGATTGATGCACTGCTATAGGTAGAGTGTCTGCTTCAATAAAGGCTACACATTTACATTTGTCCCTTTCTTCCCCCAAAAAATATATATATGGTGGTGGACCTGGTATCAAATAAATGGTGAATTATGCAGGTATGGCCCGTAGAGGTCGAAAATGTAAGCGCGCTGCAAATGGATTGAGAGATGAACCAATTGAGCAACCTCTCTCATGTCATGAAACAAGGTAGCAGCCTCCACTTGGAACAAGCCATGAAAATGTAATTGAACAAGTTCAAGGAGAAGCTGCTCAGGCACCTCAATCTCCAATTCAGAATTCTACATTGGGAATAATGCATGAATCAGGTGACCAAGTTACTCAACAAGCTGATGGAGGTTCACAGTCGCATGAGCAGTGCCAGAACTCTCCAATTCAACAATCTCCACTTGGAACAAGGCACGTACCAACTGAAGAAAATCCAAATCAGGATTCTCAAGGTCAACATTCCAATGACACCACCTTCATGTCATGCAACTCGGACGATGCAGGTATTACTAACTGTTTGAACCAATTCCAGAAGTGCATTTTTTATGTTCATAACTTGCACCTTTTTCTTATTTTATACAGGAAAAGAAACTACAAATGATTCAAGTGAAGTACATCAGAAAACCCGAGGCCCTACATTTATGAAAGAAATTTGGGGTCGGCCTAAGGACCTTGCACGGATTGAGATTAAACTCGATGACAATGAGATCCCAATAAGTGAGAAAACCTCTTTCTCTGAATTCTTGGGCAGTTTGGCTAGGAATGGTATGTATTGTCCAATAGATGTTGAAAGTTGGCTTAAGATGCCAAGGAAACTTAAAATGGACATGTTAGAAGTGATAAAGGTAATGGTAGCTTTTGTATTATGTATGCTTTCTACAAAAATTACTGTGAAGTTATGTTGATTTTCTAGTTCCTAACTACGTTTCAGGAAAGGTTTGCTTTGCCTATGGGACTAGAAGCTTGGACCTTAAGATCTATTGGCAAAAAATGGAGAAGCTGGAAGGCAGATTTAAAGGCTACATATTTTGATCCTACCGTGGCAAATACTGAAGCTCGGTTTCAAAAGGACATAAGGGTACGGGAAGAGCAATGGATCAAACTTTGGGCTTATTGGAAAAGTGAAGAAGCAAAGGTACAAATCAGCTACAACATTCTTCATAAAGTTGTGTTTATTCAATGCTGTAATCTTGCTTTTGATTTTGAAATTTAGAAACTAAGTGAGAGGAACAAGAAAGCTAGAGGGGAGAAGAAGATGAACCACACAACTGGAAAAAAGTCATTTGCTCATCTTCGGAACCACTTGGTGATATCTCATCCTTTTTTTAGTTGCTATTTTTTTTACTCGTACATGTTTCATTATGTTAGCTTGTTTTTTAATTATATGCTAAATGCTAAAACTATAATTAAAAAAATTCAATTTCTTATAGGCCAAACAGTTGGGAAGACCTCCTACTAGAGTAGAAATGTTCAATAAGTTTTATACCCATGCCGATGGAACTCCATCAAGTACCATGGTTGCTGAGAATTTGGTAAGGATCTGAGAACACAAGCCTATAAATTCTACCATTGTTTTCAGACAGGCTTTTGCAATAACAAGTGTTTTCCTTTATTATGTAGGAAAAAATGAATGAGCTGAAAAATCGCTTCCATCGGAGTCACAAGATCCAGTTGGTCGCAATGATATATTTGCCCAGGTGGTTGGGCAAGACAAACATGGTCATGTTCGCTTGTTTAGTGACGGTATGAATCCAACGGATTTATGGGAAGACATTCCTAGTCGTAACACATGTTACCGTATAAGTGTTCAACAACAGTCATCATTGGTCCGTTTGGAGGAAAGGCTTCAGCGACAAGATGATGAAATAGCTAGCTTGAAGAAAATGGTTTTAGTTCAACATGGAAGGGGCTCTCCAATTGACAGCCCGAGACATCCTCCATCATCATCTAACAATGTGTCAAGCCAAACTCCATCGCGAGCCACGTGACCTATTCGAGCAAGTATTTACAACTTTTAAACTTTCACATTTGTAATCTGGAATTTGGCATGAGTTTGATTCTTGTACTTGTTGGATCTTTACTAGGTAGGGAATATGGTTTCACTAAAAAGTTTGTTTGACCCAACAAAAATCGTGGCAAAGGGATATTTACGGAGTCTGAATCCATTGGATGAGGTCGGGGGACAAGCTCTTGGGCCAAACTGGTGTGAAATTCAGATACAAGTTGCAATGAGGCCACGTGAGCAATTGATTAGACCGTATGATTTGCAGCAAACAATTCAAGATGCACTTGGTGCACCAGTTGCTTGGCCTTGTCATTTGGTGAGATATGCACTTAAATACATTGTAGATTTTCTGGAATTTTAGTTCTAGCTATGATGATCTAATGATCCCCTTGGTCTTTGTGCACAGGTGGAAACAGCTGAAGAATGATGGGGACTTCATGGTAATGACTGAGGACTCTCAACAAAATGGAAAGTTTGGAAGCTACTTCTACTTCTTTCAACTTGTTAGGGATGAGAGTCTTTTAGTTTGTGCACAAGAAAGTCTTTCAAGTTATTGTAAATGACAATCTTTTGGTACTGGTTTGGAATTTTAGAACTTGCTTTTAATTAGCACTTGTTTGCGATTTTAGTACTTGTTATCGACTTTTAATTTAATGAAATATATTTGAATATTGACTTCTTCATTTAAATTGCTATATGCATTCTGCTCTTTGGGATAATTTTACAAGTCCCTTGGGATTCTGGTTGATGGAATGTACAGCAGGGAGGACTAATTGTAGGTTGCTTCCATATAAAAAAACACAGGGAAAAAACTCCTGGCAATTAAAAGTGTCAGCATAGCTTAGCTCGAAAAACACTAATGACAAATGGCCATGTCGTCCAAAACAGTGTAAATTCACATGGCTGCGTGTCCTTAAAGCCAAATATTAAGACAACTGAAGATGCCTTCATAAGTTGGATATCCTACTCATGTTCTAAAGCTATACGGACACTTTCGATTATCACAAAAATTGTTTTTGTTGGCAGAAGGAATGCTATAGCAGCATCGTTTTCCTGACACATTTGAATGCTGCTAAAGATTTGAGGCTATCCCCACATTGGAAGGGACAACACTCGCCCTAAGTGTGAGGATAGATAAAGTGTCAGTTTAGATTATTTAGACTGACACCCTTAAATGCCGCTAAATGCCATTTTTGTTGTAGTGCTTGTTTTTGGTCAACAATTTTGACTGACCCTAGGGTTAAATTAGGGAGGATTAAATGAAATAAAATCAAGGAGATTAAGGTGAGAAAATATTGATCAAGGGTGTACTCAACCGGTAACAAACGGCGCACGTCGGTTCAAGCCTAATTTCCTTAACTGCTTTGTACTTTTGTTTTAACTTATGATTCACCAACTTATTAGTAACACTTCTAATCACATGCTTCCTTTTTCTCAATACTCACTCTTATCCACCAAATTTGGTACATACACCTCACTAAGTGATCACACTACCAAAATGTGCAAAAACCCTAACTTACTTTAACTATAAAAATAAAGGAAAACTCTCGATTCTATTATTTATTACAACTATTGAGGGAGTAAATTAGTAGTAAAGGAATTATAAATTAATTTATTCAAAATAAAAGAGAATTTTAAGAAAATATGAAGAATTTTATAAGTACTCGCACTTTCTCCCCTTAAAAGAATTTCGATCTCGAAATTCATATCATTATTCGTAAATAGCTCAAGATACTTCTCTTGCATGTCCCTCTCTAGCTCCCAGGTTGCTTCCTCCACCTCATGGTGTTTCCATAAAACCTTAACCAGTGGAATTTGCTTATTTCTCAAGTCCTTCACCTTTCGGTCTAGTACTCGAAAAGGTCGTTCCTTGTAGGTCAAAGACTCGTCAAGCTCAATATCTTCTGGTGGCAAAATATGAGTCGGGTCCAAATGATGTTTCTTAAGTAAAGAAACATGGAAAACATCATGGATTCGAGATAAACTGACTGGTAACTCCAATCGATAAGCCATTTTTCCTACCTGTTAGAGTATATTGAAAGGTTTTATGTATATAGAAGCTTAGCGAGTGACCAGTAAAATCAGTAATCCAACCAGTTTTCACAACAATGCACTTAGATGATGTCATGAATCAGTGATCAAATGTACGTTTATTGCTCTTGTGAGTCAGTGAAATCATCATACTTAGACCTCCAACACTCAAACAGATCCAGTAACAGTCAAACAGTAATAGGGAGCCATCGGTGCTCCAAATAAACAGTGGTGGAGACGTTGGGTCTAAGCACCAGACTTCCTAAGAACTCATTGGAGCCAAATCATATCATAGGACACACACAAACGCAAATGATATGCAATCGAGTAACCAATGCAAGAATTAGTTAGAAAAGTAACTTTGGAAATAGTTGTGGAATCACTCACCAACCACATCTCATGAATCTCATCCATCATAACTCATTACTTTGCTCAAGTCCAAGCCCTTCATTTCTACCAAGAGTTATCTCAACTCAAAGCAATCGAATGCTCTCAAAGATTGGACAGCACTTCCCTTTAATTTCTTCATTTTCCATCCTACAATCAATACCAATTCCTCTCAAATCAACCACATACAAATGTTAGACTATAAAACACATCTTTCGGTACAATAACAACAACTGAACCTACACTTATCGGATTGAGACGATTCTTATGGCATTACGAAGCTAAGACATATACCAACATTTCTTATGAAGACCTCCAAAGACAAATCATGCATTTTCATGGACAAAAATGATATCTCAAAGAAAAATGGAAAACGGTCCGTGAAACAGGGCTTATGAGCAGTCAAGGGTATTTCGGTCATTTCACATGCTGCAGTACTCCAATCGATCTGAAATTTTGTAGGCAGCTAGCTAACTCATATACGTACAACTTTCATATTTTGAGCAAAGGCTGATTCTGATACGAACGGCACCAACCTTGTGATGCAACCCGTACAGACAGGAAAGGATCTAGAAGGTAGGATTCACGTTGATGAACTCGAACGCAGCGGAATCACCTAAACCCGTTGATCACATGGTCAACGAACCTCGGTATTGGTAGAAGACGCCACAATCTTGCCCGGTCCTGGATTGATAAGTCGAATTGAATACCTAAGAACGATTCTAAGATATTCAATGGTGCTTCAATGAAGCTTTGAGAGAACTCTCAAGTGTATTTTTATTAATCATCAAAAACTGAATGTAAAACAATGACTGAAGGCTATTTGTAGCCGTGACTAAGACCTAACAAAGCTTGGGAAATATGTAGGGAATTCAGCCTGCCCTTGGGCTTCCCTTTGGGCCCACACTAGCGACACAACATACGTATTGTAAGCTCCAAGAACGTTGCCCCCGAGCCCCTACCGGGGCGCGTCGCCCCCTCGACCCCCGACTCGCTGACCGGGCAACAAGACCCCCAAACCAGCTCGGCGTAGGGACTAACTACGTGACTCGCTAAAATGCTATTGACCCCAAGGCCCCCATGGCCTAGCCCATTGACTCAAAGACTAACAACGACTAAGGTCCAAACCACAAGCTAGTTGGATCTCTTTATTATTGTAAGGATCGAAGACAACCAAGTGAAAGCACAAGTGCTTGTGAGTAGAAGAGATAAACAATTTAAAGATCTCAAACGTAACAATAAGTAAATAGAAAGGAAAGAATTGCAAACCAATTAACTACCCAACTCCTCTTGAGTTTGTAGGTTAATTCAAACAAGCTACTTCAAGTTGATGAATTACAATCACTCTTGTGTACAAAGGAAGGTTCACCTCCTCCTTGCCCCGAACTCCACTCGGTCAAGCCAGGACGTTTTACTATCCCTCAGGACAACCCTCACAGAGCTACACTCATGAAAAATTCACTCACAAATGAAAAGCTTACAATGAACCTCACACCACTAAGACTACAAATCTTCTTTGATGAGTATTTTCTTACTAAAATCACTCTAGATCTTTTGTATCTTCAGTGTGCAAAAGTTGTTTGAAGTATCTGACCAACCACTATACATATAGGATCAAGAAAGTGCCTCATTAATGCTTCCAACGGATAGAAAGTAGCTGAAGAGTCAACTAGCCGTTGGAGTGTCGGACGTCCGATAGCCCTGTTTTATGCGTCCGACAGCAGGCAATGAGTTTAAGAGATTTTCTTCAATTCTTTCGGACGTCCGGTAGGTTGGTTTTCTGCGTCCGAAGGTATGATGTAAAAATGGGAATTTTTCCTCAATTCTTTCGAACGTCCGGTAGGCTGGTTTTCTGCTTCCGAAGTGTCGCAACGATTATCGGACGTCCGATCCTGACTTCTTGAGCGTCCGACAGCTTCAGCATACTTTGTCCCTTTCAAATGTGATTAATCTTTGAATCTGATTTGCTTCATAGCTGAAAGTATTTCTTGAAGAGATATTAGTATTATCCATTGTTTTGTAAACATCAAAAGCAAGGGACCAAGGCCAACAATTATACTATACTAAACTAATAATAGGCCATGAACCCCTTAGCCAACTCATAGGCTTCTAATCTTCAATGATGGCCGAAACTAGGACAACAAGCCTAGCTTCGTTGAGGCCCTCGATGGCCTTTGGCTCTCCACTCGACTCTCGGGCCGCACGAACCAATGTTTGTAGTGTCTCGTTCAATCTCTTCGCACGAGCTCGTGTCATAGGCCCCAATGGCACCTTCACTTGCTCCACTTGGATAGCTCCCTCGACCTCCTCATCATTCCCTTCCTCTTGCGAAAGATTTGTCCTCAAATCGACCTCATCATCTACAAGATAGGGACTTAGATCTGCAACATTAAAGGTAGCCGAGACATTATACTCACCTGGAAGATCGAACTTGTATGCGTTGTCATTGATGCGCGCCACAACTTGGAATGGTCCATCTCCATATGGTAGCAACTTGTTGCGACGCTGGATAGGGAAACGCTTCTTGCGCAAGTGTAACCAGACCCAATCATCTGGTTTAAACATCAAATGACGCCGACCCTTGTTGGCATGCTTGAGGTACTGTTGGGTGCGAGCTACAATGTTGGCCCTCACATGCTGGTGCAATGTATGGAAAAACTCGGCCTTCTTCTTGCCATCAAGGTTAGCACGCTCAGACAAAGGCAAAGGCATCAAATCCAAAGGAGTCAATGGGTTAAAACTGTAAACAATCTCAAATGGAGAAAACTATGTAGCACTATGGACTGTACGGTTATAAGCAAACTTGACGTGGGGTAAACACTCCTCCCAAGTTTTGAGATTCTTTTTAATGATGGCTCTGAGTAAAGTAGATAATGTACGATTAATGACCTCAGTTTGGCCATCGGTCTAGGGGTGACTGGATGTAGAAAATAGCAACTTGGTTCCCAACTTCCCCCACAAAGTTTTCCAGAAATATGAGAAAAACTTAACATCCCTATCAGACACAATTGTCCTAGGCACACCATGCAAACGGACAACTTCCTTAAAGAAAAGATCGGCTATGTGAGTAGTATCGTCCGTCTTATGACATGGAATGAAATGGGTCATTTTGAAAAATCGATCAACAATGACAAAGACGCTATCATGGCCTCTTTTACTCCTAGGCAGACCAAGTACAAAGTCCATCGAAATGTCAACCCATGGTTCGGAAGGGATAGGTAGAGGTGTGTACAAACCAAGGGGTTGGAGCTTGGACTTGGCACGGTGACAGGTGATGCATCATGACACGACTCGCTCCACGTCCTGCCTCATGCGTGGCCAATAGAAATGTTCCTATAAAGCACTCAAAGTCTTGGTGACACCAAAGTGTCCCATTAAACCACCTCCGTGAGCCTCACAGGTTAGTAACTCACGAACAGAATATGACGGAATGCATAATTTGTCATTACAATACAGAAATCCATCATGTATGAAGAATTTACCTTGACCCGACTTAGCACAAGACTTGTAGATATCAGAAAAATCAGAGTCGGTATCATAGAGTTCTTTGATAAGGTCAAATCCAAGGAGTTTAGCATCAAGTAAAGCAATCAAAGCATACCTCCTGGACAGTGCATCGGCAACGACGTTGGTCTTGCCAGCTTTGTACTTGATCACATAGGGAAAGGACTCCACAAAATTGACCCACCGTACGCGTCTCTCGCTCAACTTGTGTTGAGACTTGAGATGTTTTAGTGCCTCCTGGTCAGTGTGGATGACGAACTCCTTAGGCCGCAGGTAATGTTGTCATGTCTCCAGTGCACGAATCAAAGCATAGAGCTCCTTATCATAGGTGGAGTAGTTCAAGGCAGCACCATTCAATTTCTCGCTAAAGTATGCAAGCGGTCTTCCCTCTTGGATCAATACGGCTCCAATTCCTACACCAGAAGCATCACACTCCACCTCAAATATTTTATCAAAACTAGATAAGGACAATAAGGGTGCATGTGTGAGCTTGTGTTTAAGGAGTTGGAACACCTTCTCCTGAGTTTTCCCCCACTCGAACTTCACATCCTTCTTGATAATGGCGGTCAGAGGGGCAGCAATAGTACTGAAATCTCTCACGAACCGGCGATAGAAACTTGCAAGGCCGTGGAAACTCCGAACTTCACTCATGGTCCTGGGCACGGGCCAGTCACTGATGGCCTGGACTTTGCTCTCGTCCACTCTAATGCCCTGTGCACTAATTTTATAACCAAGGAAAACAAGCTCATTAGTGCAGAAAGTACATTTGCCAAGGTTAGCGAATAACCTCTCCCTGTGCAAAACATCAAGAACAGCTCGTACATGTGCTACATGTTCCTCAGGACTCTTGCTGTATATCAGAATGTCGTCAAAATAAACAACAACAAATTTACCTAAGAATGGGCGAAACACATGGTTCATAAGGCGCATGAATGTACTAGGAGCGTTAGTCAAACCAAAAGGCATAACTAACCACTCATATAGACCATACTTAGTCTTGAAGGCCGTCTTCCACTCATTCCCTTCCTTCATTCGAATTTGGTGGCAGTCACTCTTAAGATCAATCTTTGTGAAAATGACTGCACTATATAATTCGTCAAGCATATCATCTAAACGAGGTATAGGGTGACGCTCCTAAACTGTGATAGCGTTGACGGCGCGACAGTCTACACACATCCTCCAAGTGCCCTCTTTCTTTGGGACGAGAATGACCGAAACTGCACATGGGCTCATGCTCTCTCGAGCCCAACCTCTCTCTAATAGCTCATCAACTTGCCGTTGGATTTCTTTAGTCTCCTCAGGGCCCATCTTGTAGGCCGGTCTGTTTGGCAAGAATGTTCTAGGGATGAAGTCGATCTGGTGCTCAATCCCTCGGAGTGGTGGTAAGCCGCTTGGGATCTCATCTGGAAAAACGTCCTCAAATTCCTGTAACAAAGAAGAGATTTCAGGAGGTAAGGCATCGAGTGCCTCACGAGAGAGTAAAATCACTTCTTTACAATATAAGACATAAACAACTTGCCTGGATAAAAGTAATTTGCGAACTTCCCTGTTCTTTGCAAGCAAGCTAGGGCATTTGTCCAATCGACTAGATGTACTAGGGTTGGATGTCCTCTCGGCCGATGCTTTAATGATTGCCTTAGAATCGGGTGACTTTTTAGCCACCTCTCGTTCATGCTCCTGTTGCAACCGCAGTTGATCTTCATGCACCTGCTGAGGTGTGAGAGGAACAAGTGTCATCTTCTTGTTGTGGTGCAAGAAGGAGTACTTGTTGGTAAAGCCATCATGAGTGGTCTTCTTGTCATATTGCCATAGCCGTCCCAACAAAATATGAGAAGCTTGCACGGGAACGACGTCGCAAAGGACTTCGTCCTCATACTTCCTAGTCTGGAAAGGCATCACCACTTACTTGGTGACTTTGATATCCCCACTCTTATTGAGCCATTACAAACGGTATGGGCTAGGGTGCCCTAATGTGGGCAAGGAAAGATGATCTACCATGAGAGTGCTTGCCACGTTTGTACAACTAGCCGCGTCGATGATAAGGCTACATACTCTTCCCTTGACATGACATCGTGTGTAAAAGATGTTGTCACATTGGGCCTCATCCACTCTCTTGACCTGGGTCGCAAGAGCTCAACGGGCTACTAGAGTGACACCCACTTCTCAGTAGTGGCCTCAACCTCCATCTCGGAATCATCACCTTCATCAATCAATGGAGGCATCTCGGCGAACTCGTCCTCGTCGTCAGATACGACATCTTCGCTTGGTAGAACAACCATGGTTCGCCTATTGGGACACTGAGAAGCAATGTGCCCAAATCCTTGGCATTTGAAGCACTTGTCACGGCTTCGTGGCCTGGAGGGGTCGAATGGAGGTTTGGTGGCAGCCTTTGGTACCTGCTTGGGTGGCTCGGATTTAGGAGTGAACTTTGACACCCCTGCACTAGGCCGTTCCCGCTCGAAGGTCAGATTGCCCCTCCAAAGAGGCGTTGCCAAGAAGCTAGGGTTGCGAGGGTTACCCCTCCTCTTAAGCCTCCTCTCGATCTTGAATGCCTTATCAATCAACTCAGGCATATCCACGTAGTTTTGCAATTCCACCAACTCGGCGATCTCAGGCCTCAAGCCAGTAAGGAACCTCGCCATGGTGGCCTCTCTATCCTCCACAATATCTGTTCGAAGCATGGTGATCTCCATCTTCTTGTAGTAGTCCTCCACGCTATGGCTTCATTGAACTAATGTCTGGAGCCTCTGATATAGATCACGGTAGTAATGGCTGGTTATGAACCATTTTCTCATAGTGGTTCGTAACTCCTCCCATGTAATAATTGGTCGTTCTCTATTGCGGCGCCTACTAGTGCGCTCCTGCTCCCACCAGACAACAGCGTAATCGGTGAATTCGAGGGTTGCCAGTTTGACTTTTTGTTCATCGGTATAGTCCTGGCACTCAAATACCATCTCGATTCGCTGTTCCCATTCTAGGTAAGCGTCTGGACTAGACTTGCCTTGGAATGAGGAAATTTTGATCTTGACCCCCTTTAGTCCGTCATCCGTCCTGCGGTAGTCCTGCTTGGGCCGACGGATGAAGTCTTCTTCCTCGCTATTAAAAGCTAACTCCTCGAGAGGTGGGGCATCTCGATGGGCGGCGTTGGACCGAGCTTGAGAAAGCTCTAAGTGGTCCATCCGCTGGTGTAGGGACGCCATGGACTCCCTAAGCATGCATTGGAACTCCCCCATCATTGCTTGGTTGTGCAACTTGGAGTCAAATTTGGATGCGTCACTCTCCTCCGACATGATGTAGGTATCCTGTAAAAATTAGTAGAGAAGAAACAAGTATATATTCCTCACGCACTCCCTCACGTGTTTACACTCAACTCTCATGTATGTCACTCAAAAAGCACCCTAATAATCTCACCAATTGCTCTCAAAAGAAATTAGAACTCCTCCCAGGCAAACAATCAACTTCCAAGTTTTGGATCACGAGAATGTGGCAATCCTCAATGGAATAGGAATTATTGACTCGAGGGACAATGAAAATGGAAGGACTCAAATGAGAGGAATGGAAGACTAAGACAAGGACAGCAATGAAAAACAAAGACACTACTCAAAAGAAAGAAATACTTTTTTTTTCTCTCTGTTTTTTTTAAGATGCAAGTTGCCTTTGCTTGTTAGGAGGTTCGAATGGTAGCTAAGAAAAGGAAGTGGGTGGCGGCTATCAACCTACAATGTAGGGAAGTGTGGCCGAAAAGAAAAGGAAAGGAAAAGGTTAAGGGAACTCCTAAAATATAGGAAAGGTAATGGCTAAAATACAGGAAGGAAATCCCTAAAAGGTAGGGCAAGGTGGCGGCTGGAATAGAGGCTAAAAAGTAGGAGAAAATGTTGCTAAGGTGTAGGAGAGTAATCCCTAAAAAGTAGGAAGGGTGATTCCTAAAATGTAGGAATTATGTCTTGATTGGAAATCAAACACTCTTGGCAACCAACAAGATTAAGAAACCAATCAAAGAAGGTAATCTAATTAAGAACTTGGAAAGCAATCGTGCTTAGGAAACACAAGCAAGACCACGGCTGGTTTAGGTTATTAATACACCATGCAAGTAACAAATTAACCCACAAGACAAGCTCAAATTCGGATTTTCCCTAGGTGCAACACACAAGGCAGATTTGGTTGGCTCCCAAACAAGAACGAAGAGAATGGACAACCAACAAGGCGACACTAACAACTCTCCTCAGGCTCCTCCCCAACGGGTTACCCAAGATGTTCCCAAGAAACTTACTCCAAGGCCAAGGAAACCTTTTCGCGACGCCAAAGAGTACAAGAAACTTTTCAAAAGGCGAGTGAGACCAATTCCCAAGACTCACTCGGCTTGAGACTTTCAAGAAGTAGTGGACCAAAACTTTGAATTTTTTTTTTTACTTGTAGTTTCAGACGCACTATGTTGTATTTCGAATGATTGGCAATAAAATTCTGGAATTGGCTTGGCCGAAACAATTGCTTTGCTTGTTTTTTTTTAATGACAAGGCAAAAATAAAGGACGGCTAGGGTTCCTTTTTTTTTTTTTTTTTTTTGGACTTGGCTGGCCGCAAGTAATTTGTTTATGGCCGCAAAGAAAGAGAACAAACCAAATCAGATTACATGCACTTGCCAATTCATTCGAACTCACTTGGGTTGTTTCCAAAAATTTTCAAGACTCAACTTTAACGTTTCAAGAATTTCCAAATTTGATGTAAGAATCAATCAAGACTTCAAGATTCACAAGATTTGTAGTACAACTCCCAAGTAACGGTGTTCAACCCCCCAAAACAGTCCACAAAGGTCACGGATTGCAAGTAGAAAAATTCGGGTAGCCCACAATCGTTTCCACCCTTGAACACAAACCCTAATTTTGAACAATCAAGGATAAACAAGGTATGGCACCGCTTTTTTTTTCTCTTTTTTTTTTGACTCAAACCCTAGATACCCTAATGACTCACGGCTTCACAACAAGGTGCGGCAGCCCCCAACAACTCGACAAGCAAGACAAAGACACGACAACAACACAAAACAGAATTTTTTTCACTCAAAACAAGAGAAAAACAATTGCGGACTGACTTGGACAGATTGTATACACTTGGACAGAATTTTTTTGACTCAAAAACATGACAAAACAGATTCGGACTCACGTGGGCAGATTGAAGACAACACAGACAGAATTTAGCACAAAACAAGAAAAGGAAAACGATACAAACGAGAGAGAAAACAATGACAGAAGGAACAAGAAAACAAGAGATATACGTGATACCTTCAACTAGCTTTGATGCCAGCTGATACGAAAGGCACCAACCTTGTGATGCAACCCGTACAGACAGGAGAGGATCTAGAAGGTAGGATTCACGTTGATGAGCACGAACGGATCGGAATCACCTAAACCCGTTGATCACGTGGTCAACGAACCTCGGTATTGGTAGAAGACGCCACAATCTAGCGCAGTCCTAGATTGATAAGTAGAATTGAATACCTAAGAACGATTCTAAGATATTCAATGGTGCTTCAATGAAGTTTTGAGAGAACTCTCAAGTGTATTTTTATTAATCATCAAAAACTGAATGTAAAACAATGACTGGAGGCTATTTGTAGCCGTGACTAAGACCTAACAAAGCTTGGGAAACATGTAGGGAATTCGGCCAGCCCTTGGGCTTCTCTTTGGGCCCACACTAGTGACACAACATACGTACTGTAAGCTCCAGGGGCGTTGCCCCCGAGCCCCAACCGGGGCGCGTCGCCCCCTGGACCCCTGACTCACCGACCGGGCAACAAGACCCCCGAACCAGCTCAGCGTAGGGACTAACTGCGTGGCTTGCTAAAATGCTATTCACCCCAAGGCCCACATGGCCTAGCCCATTGACTCAAAGACTAAGAACGACTAAGGTCCAAACCACAAGCTAGTTGGACCTCTTTATTACACTATACTAAACTAATAATAGGCCATGAACCCTTTAGCCAACTCATGGGCTTCTAATCTTCAGTGAAGGCTGAAACTAGGCCAACAAGCCTAGCTTCGTTGAGGCCCTCGATGGCCTTTGGCTCTCTACTCGACTCTCGGGCCGCACGAACCAATGTTTGTAATGACTCGTTCAATCTCTTCACGCGAGCTCATGTCATAGGCCCCAATGGCACCTTCACTTGCTCCACTTGGATAACTCCCTCGACCTCCTCATCAGATTCGGTCTCTCTCAAGGACAAACATGTAGTAAAAAAATAGGGAAGATTACTAACCCTAAGCTGGAATTGCACATTAGCTGGAAAATTCCTTTAAGCAACTTAAACTAACTTATAAAACCTCAATATATCCCATACCAAAGCTATCAAACCATGGCCAGCCATAACTCATCACATGAGGATAGAAAAATAACCATAAAACTGAAATTTCCACAAGATTACTTCAAACTATGAAATATGCTCATAAAACTACCAAAACTACAACTTTAAACCCCACTAATTGGCAACTACTAGTAGCAAAGGGAAACTTTCTTAGCAAAATACCTTGAAACACCAAGAAAATGGTAGCTTAGAGCTTGCCCCTCCAAAATCACTCCACTCAATCCTTTAATCCTCCTTAGCAAGCAACTTTGATGGAGTAATTTGATGATTCAACGGTTTAAACTCAAGATTTGGTGAATGAAATCAAAGGAAAATAGAGTTTCCTCTCTTGGTTTTTCTCCTAAGAAGCTTGGTCAGTGTTGGTGAAGAAAGGAAAGTGAGTTTTTGAACTCTAAATAAAGTCAAAAGATAAAACTTAATCATTAAAAAAACTGGGCGACAGCAGAATCCGGCCAGAATCTAGTCGGATATCCATCTGGATAGTCGGCTGGATTCAAGTCAGTAGTTTCCCAAATTTTTTTCGAACGGCCAAGCAAATCCGGCCAAGTATCCAGCCAAGAACTAGCCGGATATGCAGCCGGATTCTATACAAACACTGTTCACCAGAAATTTTTTTCTTCTTCATCTTTCGGGGATTCACAATTTCCCCCCCTCCTTGAAAGAATGTCATCCTCAACATTCGAACTTGTACTAATCAGGTTAACATAATCCAAAAAAATCAGGCAAGTACTAAGAATCAGGTCAAGTACTAAGATTCACTCCAATCCCACATTAAATAGTAATGATCCAATAGATAACTAAACAGTAACCCAATAAAACATGCAAAAGGGCTCGATTCAACCAACTAGCCCGGAGTTGGAAATAAAGTCCCAGATATTCGAAAATCAGGACATGACTTAGCCTCAAGTCGAAAATTTTACCCTGGCGGTGCTGGACAGCACAACAAGTTAGCACAACGGCTATACTTCACTAGAGAGCTTTAGTTCAAAAAAAATTTCATCCCTGGTGGTGCTGGACAACACAACAAGTTAGCATGACGGCTATACTTCACCAAAGAGTCTCAGTTCAAAAATTTGTCCCTGGTGGTGCTGGACAACACAACAAGTTAGCACAACGGCTATGCTTCACTAGAGAGCTTTAGTGCAAGAATTTCATCCCTGGCGGTGCTTGATAACACAACAGGCATGCCTCGCCAGAAGAATGGCGGTGCTTGATAACACAACAGGTAATGCCCCACCAGAGAGGTTCAGTTCAAGAAGTTCATCCCTGGCGGTGCGTGATAACACAACAGGCATGCCTCGCCAGAAGAATGGTGGTGCTTGATAACACAACAGGCAATGCCTCACCAGAGAGGTTCAGTTCAACCGCTACAGAGGAGTAGTACCCGGTCTACAACCACACATAAAACATACAAGTTCAAAAGCAAGATCAATTACTTCAAGTTCATGGAGCACGGGTACGAATAAGAACTCACTCGCCTAACCTATACCCAGCAATTCCCATTCTCAAACAGTCACAGAATTCAAGTCCACTTACAAGTCATATACGAATCAAGTTACTGGCTCAAGCGTAAATGAAATACCATATATTCAGTCTAATCAGGTCCATTGAGTGTACGTAAGAGCACACTGGCCAAAACAGGTTCAAGTCTCATGTGAGCTCAGCTTAGTCGGTCTCTGGTAGTTCAAGTATTTCAAACCCCAACACTTACAAATCGGGTGGTGAAAACTTCAATCAAGAAGAATACTAGAAGAAGGATGCAAAACCAGAAGTTTTCTCAATAATTCCGGCCACCACCACAATCTATCAAAACCCTAGCCAAAATCTTATTGGACAAGTTCTAGATAACATTCATCATTTCAATCTCCTCACTCGGTTAAGTCTCGAGTACAATACAAAATCCTCTGTGCTCTAACCTGTGCCATTACAACTTATCTCAAATTCACTTATGATTCATATTCACATCATCATACCCTAGACCATGTTCCTTCCAAATTCACAAGCATTTCCTCAGCAAAAGTATCGAGTGTGCAAGTACAAGAATCCAAAACTAAGCAACTGTACAACTCAGGTAGTACGCTAGTACCAGAATCGGTTGATGTATGCTTGGGAGCAACCAAGTCATATCTTACGCTTACCACTTTCAAACCAGTCCCACAGTCCGGCATCCTAAACTTTAGCCTAGGATACACTACAGAGATCTAAAGTCTAAGCTCTGATACCAACTGTGACAGCCCCACCTCCCCCTAAGACGAACCAAAAGGTTCGGCGGACCGCCTGCCCAGCTCTCGTCGGGACTCACTCACTCACTACCATGCTCAAATAACGTACAAGGCACATCTCAAATAATACATCAATTCCTCCACGAATTTACATGTCACAAGCGAAGCGAATACTAGTTCCCAAGTGTGGAACGTACACATACATTCGTTCCAATTCCAAACATTTATACAATCCCCACTATTATACAAGATGAATCTAAATTCAAACTGTACGAGAGATATTCCATCCAGTCCCACGAATAACTTAATACAAGTGCTTCCTTTGCCTCGAGCCCTGTGGGGAGAAAAATATTTTTGAGGTGAGTTAGAAACTCAGCGAGTGACCAGTAAAATCAGTAATCCAACCAGTTTCACAACAATGCATTTAGATGATGTCATGAATCAGTGATCAAATGTACGTTTATTGCTCTTGTGAGCCAGTGAAATCATCGTACTTAGACCTCCAACGCTCAAACAGATCTAGTAACAGTCAAACAGTAATAGGGAGCCATCGGTGCTCCAAATAAACAGTGGTGGAGACGTTGGTTCTAAACACCAGACTTCCCAAGAACTCATTAGAGCCAAATCATATTATGGCACACACACAAACACAAATGATATGCAATCGAGTAACCAATGCAAGAATTAGTTCGAAAAGTAGCTTTGGAAATAGTTGTGGAATCACTCACCAACCATAGCTTATGAATCTCATCCATCATAACTCATTGCTTTGCTCAAGTCCAAGCCCTTCATTTCTACCAAGAGTTATCTCAACTCAAAGCAATCGAATGCTCTCAAAGATTGGACAGCACTTCCCTTTAATTTCTTCATTTTCCACCCTACAATCTATACCAATTCCTCTCAAATCAACCACATACAAATCTTAGACTATAAAACACACCTTTCGGCATAATAATAACAACTGAAGCTACACTTATCAGATTGAGACGATTCTTATGGCGTTACGAAACTAAGACATATACCAACATTTCTTATGAAGACCTCCAAAGTCAAATCAAACATTTTCATGGACACATCCCAGAGAAAAATGAAAAACGGTCCTTGAAATAGGGCTTATGGGCAGTCAAGGGTATTTTGGTCATTTCACATGATGCAGTACTCCAATCGATCTGAAATTTTGTAGGCAGCTAGCTAACTCATATACCTACAACTTTCATGTTTTGAGCAAAGGCTGATTCTGTGACGGCCCCACCTCCCCCTAAGGCGAACCAGAGGGTTCGGCGGGCCGCCTGCCCAGCTCTCGCCGGGACTCAGTCGTTCACTACAATCCTCAATTGAATTTCAAGATATATATATCAAATATACATCAAAGGTTCCCAAACTTTACATATCAAAAGCGAAGCGTCCACGCTTCCACTGCGCCACTCTGATCCATGATCCTAATTCTTATACAAGAGGAATTCCACAACAATAAAATCACAACAAGCCTTCCTTCGCCACGAGCCCTGTGGAGGGGAATAAAATATTTTTGGGGTGAGCTAGAAGCTCAGCGAGTAACCAGTAAAATCATTAAACAAATATATTTCACAATGTTGCATTTCGATCATTTCGATGATGTCATGATTTAGAGATCAAATGTACGTTTATTGCTCTCATGAGCCGGTGAAATCATTGCACTTGAACACCCAACGCTCAAATAGATCATTTAACATTAACATGGAGCCCCTTTTGAGCTCCAGATGAACATGAACATAAACACATGGAGGAGACGTTGGTGTTCAGCACAAGACTCCCCAAGTACTCATTTCAAGCCAAAACATGTCATGAACTCACATGCAAGCACGCATGATATGCAGTCGAGTAAATAATGCAAGAAACATTTCATAAGAAGTTTTAACAATAGTTTGGGGTCACTCACCTCCATGGCTCAGAGATCATCCATTAAATATCATTGCCTTGCTCAAATCCAAGTCTTAGATCACAAACTCAATGCAAACAAATCCCTTCAAAGTTCGGACAGCACTTCCCCTGAATTTACTTACTTTTCCAGCCATCACGGCTTCATTATATCCTCATCCAGTCCCAAAGGTACACACACAACAACAAGTTCATCCAATAGCCATTCAGCAAGCTCCAAGTAGTACTAGTACAAGTCAAGCTAGGGAAAAGTCCGGAAATGAAAGTTAAGCTCAAAACTAGAAAAACAGTTTTGGACGTCATTTTACGGTAATGGTACCAAAGGCGCTACGATTGTCGGATGAAGGTGCAAGACTGACTGTTTCGAAGCTAAGAACCAGGGCTACAACAATGTAGAAGGTCACTCAGTCCAAATCCCAGCACAACTAAGTCATATATGCCAAATACCAAACCAGAACCGTAATTGCAGGTTTACAAATTACACTATGCTGTAATCAGTCCAAATCAGTCTATACAGGTCCAAATGCAGAAATTCCAAAGGCATATGGTAGCTAGGACATCAAGCTACATTTCATCAGAAGACCTCAACACCCAAATCGAAAACAATTCCAGTCAAAACAACCCATTTCAGACGCAGTTCTAACATCCTGATGAACCCAGAACAGCAATAGTAATTTCGGCTTATCTCATTCTACACTACTCCAATTGACCTAAAAGTTTACAGGCACCCTTAAAACATCAATACCTACAACTTTCATGTTTTGAGTCAAGGCCAATTCGGCTTCTATCTAGGACCAAAAATTTCGGACAGAATGAAGAACCAAGAACCCTAATTTTCCAGATTTCTTCCAAAACAGAATTTACTTGCAATTAATCACTTTTTCCACCTCCTAGCTTCCTCAACTATCATTTCCAATCATCATACATAACCACATAATAACAATCATATGAGAACAGAAAAATCCAAATTAAATAGAAAGTGTCATCAATCTCAACCAAAATCATGAAATAACACCAAAGATCATCACTTTAACTCACTTAGGTTGCTCATTAAGCATTATTGGAAAGAGAAAAGGAGTTTCTTCACTACTCACCTTGATACCCAAAGGAATGGAGCAACCTTGCACTTAAATCTTCCAAATTACTTCACAAAACAACTCACTATCACTCCCTTAAGGGTTTCTATGGAACAAAAACAAGATTAAACGGTTGATTGGTTGAATTTGAGCAAGATTGAAGCAAGAGTTTGGAGAGTTTTCTTTCCCTTTTGTTGCTTGAAGAGAATCGGCCAAGGAGAGAAGAAAATAAGGAAATTTTTGGTCAATTTTGATATTAATTTGGTAAAGACATGAATAGTGGTCATACAAGTCAATCCAACCAAATGGTGACACTTGTCACCTAATTAATGAATCTCTATCTCTTTGTTCCCTCTCACACCAATCCAAATAACATCCTCTACTTATCCCTTAACACCTGGTAAATTAAATCCAGTATCCAAAACTTAACCTAGTTGGCCGAAAATTACCGAACTTTTCGCACTAGTGGGTCCCACGTCCAAAATACGCTTTTAATTTCTCAAAAACTAACTGATACTAGAAAAATCATTTTAAAACTATTTTTGCTCATAAACTTTATCTGGGGAATTTTTCTAATCAAGAAAATGTAGAAAAGGCGGGTATTTAAAAAATAAACCCTAGAAAAGTAGAAAATTTCCGGGTTCTCACACTTATACTTTTCGGGGCGTCATAATCTCCCCTCCTTAAAAGAATGTCGTCCTCGACATTCCCTCTTGTACTAATCAAGTCAAGACATCCCGCAAGAATCACTAATACTTCAAACCAAACCCACAGTCCGGCATCCTAAACTTCAAGCCTAGGATACACTATAGAGATCTGAAGCCTAAGCTCTGATACCAACTGTGACGGCCCCACCTCCCCCTAAGGCGAACCAGAGGCTTCGGCGGGCCGCCTGCCCAGCTCTCGCCGGGACTCAGTCGTTCACTACAATCCTCAATTGAATTTCAAGATATATATATCAAATATACATCAAAGGTTCCCAAACTTTACATATCAAAAGCGAAGCGTCCACGCTTCCACTGCGCCACTCTGATCCATGATCCCAATTCTTATACAAGAGGAATTCCACAACAATAAAATCACAACAAGCCTTCCTTCGCCACGAGCCCTGTGGAGGGGAATAAAATATTTTTGGGGTGAGCTAGAAGCTCAGCGAGTAACCAGTAAAATCATTAAACAAATATATTTCACAATGTTGCATTTCGATCATTTCGATGATGTCATGATTTAGAGATCAAATGTACGTTTATTGTTCTCATGAGCCGGTGAAATCATTGCACTTGAACACCCAACGCTCAAATAGATCATTTAACATTAACATGGAGCCCCTTTTGAGCTCCAGATGAACATGAACATAAACACACGGAGGAGACGTTGGTGTTCAGCACAAGACTCCCCAAGTACTCATTTCAAGCCAAAACATGTCATGAACTCACATGCAAGCACGCATGATATGCAGTCGAGTAAATAATGCAAGAAACATTTCATAAGAAGTTTTAACAATAGTTTGGGGTCACTCACCTCCATGGCTCAGAGATCATCCATTAAAAATCATTGCCTTGCTCAAATCCAAGTCTTAGATCACAAACTCAATGCAAACAAATCCCTTCAAAGTTCGGACAGCACTTCCCCTGAATTTACTTACTTTTCCAGCCATCACGGCTTCATTATATCCTCATCCAGTCCCAAAGGTACACACACAACAACAAGTTCATCCAATAGCCATTCAGCAAGCTCCAAGTAGTACTAGTACAAGTCAAGCTAGGGAAAAGTCCGGAAATGAAAGTTAAGCTCAAAACCAGAAAAACAGTTTTGGACGTCATTTTGCGGTAATGGTACCAAAGGCGCTACGATTGTCGGATGAAGGTGGAAGACTGACTGTTTCGAAGCTAAGAACCAGGGCTACAACAATGTAGAAGGTCACTCAGTCCAAATCCCAGCACAACTAAGTCATATATGCCAAATACCAAACCAGAACCGTAATTGCAGGTTTACAAATTACACTATGCTGTAATCAGTCCAACTCAGTCTATACAGGTCCAAATGCAGAAATTCCAAAGGCATATGGTAGCTAGGACATCAAGCTACATTTCATCAGAAGACCTCAACACCCAAATCGAAAACAATTCCAGTCAAAACAACCCATTTCAGACGCAGTTCTAACATCCTGATGAACCCAGAACAGCAATAGTAATTTCGGCTTATCTCATTCTACACTACTCCAATTGACCTAAAAGTTTACAGGCACCCTTAAAACATCAATACCTACAACTTTCATGTTTTGAGTCAAGGCCAATTCGGCTTCTATCTAGGACCAAAAATTTCGGACAGAATGAAGAACCAAGAACCCTAATTTTCCAGATTTCTTCCAAAACAGAATTTACTTGCAATTAATCACTTTTTCCACCTCCTAGCTTCCTCAACTATCATTTCCAATCATCATACATAACCACATAATAACAATCATATGAGAACAGAAAAATCCAAATTAAATAGAAAGTGTCATCAATCTCAACCAAAATCATGAAATAACACCAAAGATCATCACTTTAACTCACTTAGGTTGCTCATTAAGCATTATTGGAAAGAGAAAAGGAGTTTCTTCACTACTCACCTTGATACCCAAAGGAATGGAGCAACCTTGCACTTAAATCTTCCAAATTACTTCACAAAACAACTCACTATCACTCCCTTAAGGGTTTCTATGGAACAAAAACAAGATTAAACGGTTGATTGGTTGAATTTGAGCAAGATTGAAGCAAGAGTTTGGAGAGTTTTCTTTCCCTTTTGTTGCTTGAAGAGAATCGGCCAAGGAGAGAAGAAAATAAGGAAATTTTTGGTCAATTTTGATATTAATTTGGTAAAGACATGAATAGTGGTCATACAAGTCAATCCAACCAAATGGTGACACTTGTCACCTAATTAATGAATCTCTATCTCTTTGTTCCCTCTCACACCAATCCAAATAACATCCTCTACTTATCCCTTAACACCTGGTAAATTAAATCCAGTATCCAAAACTTAACCTAGTTGGCCGAAAATTACCGAACTTTTCGCACTAGTGGGTCCCACGTCCAAAATACGCTTTTAATTTCTCAAAAACTAACTGATACTAGAAAAATCATTTTAAAACTATTTTTGCTCATAAACTTTATCTGGGGAATTTTTCTAATCAAGAAAATGTAGAAAAGGCGGGTGTTTAAAAAATAAACCCTAGAAAAGTAGAAAATTTCCGGGTTCTCACACTTATACTTTTCGGGGCGTCATAATCTCCCCTCCTTAAAAGAATGTCGTCCTCGACATTCCCTCTTGTACTAATCAAGTCAAGACATCCCGCAAGAATCACTAATACTTCAAACCAAACCCACAGTCCGGCATCCTAAACTTCAAGCCTAGGATACACTATAGAGATCTGAAGCCTAAGCTCTGATACCAACTGTGACGGCCCCACCTCCCCCTAAGGCGAACCAGAGGCTTCGGCGGGCCGCCTGCCCAGCTCTCGCCGGGACTCAGTCGTTCACTACAATCCTCAATTGAATTTCAAGATATATATATCAAATATACATCAAAGGTTCCCAAACTTTACATATCAAAAGCGAAGCGTCCACGCTTCCACTGCGCCACTCTGATCCATGATCCCAATTCTTATACAAGAGGAATTCCACAACAATAAAATCACAACAAGCCTTCCTTCGCCACGAGCCCTGTGGAGGGGAATAAAATATTTTTGGGGTGAGCTAGAAGCTCAGCGAGTAACCAGTAAAATCATTAAACAAATATATTTCACAATGTTGCATTTCGATCATTTCGATGATGTCATGATTTAGAGATCAAATGTACGTTTATTGCTCTCATGAGCCGGTGAAATCATTGCACTTGAACACCCAACGCTCAAATAGATCATTTAACATTAACATGGAGCCCCTTTTGAGCTCCAGATGAACATGAACATAAACACATGGAGGAGACGTTGGTGTTCAGCACAAGACTCCCCAAGTACTCATTTCAAGCCAAAACATGTCATGAACTCACATGCAAGCACGCATGATATGCAGTCGAGTAAATAATGCAAGAAACATTTCATAAGAAGTTTTAACAATAGTTTGGGGTCACTCACCTCCATGGCTCAGAGATCATCCATTAAATATCATTGCCTTGCTCAAATCCAAGTCTTAGATCACAAACTCAATGCAAACAAATCCCTTCAAAGTTCGGACAGCACTTCCCCTGAATTTACTTACTTTTCCAGCCATCACGGCTTCATTATATCCTCATCCAGTCCCAAAGGTACACACACAACAACAAGTTCATCCAATAGCCATTCAGCAAGCTCCAAGTAGTACTAGTACAAGTCAAGCTAGGGAAAAGTCCGGAAATGAAAGTTAAGCTCAAAACCAGAAAAACAGTTTTGGACGTCATTTTGCGGTAATGGTACCAAAGGCGCTACGATTGTCGGATGAAGGTGGAAGACTGACTGTTTCGAAGCTAAGAACCAGGGCTACAACAATGTAGAAGGTCACTCAGTCCAAATCCCAGCACAACTAAGTCATATATGCCAAATACCAAACCAGAACCGTAATTGCAGGTTTACAAATTACACTATGCTGTAATCAGTCCAAATCAGTCTATACAGGTCCAAATGCAGAAATTCCAAAGGCATATGGTAGCTAGGACATCAAGCTACATTTCATCAGAAGACCTCAACACCCAAATCGAAAACAATTCCAGTCAAAACAACCCATTTCAGACGCAGTTCTAACATCCTGATGAACCCAGAACAGCAATAGTAATTTCGGCTTATCTCATTCTACACTACTCCAATTGACCTAAAAGTTTACAGGCACCCTTAAAACATCAATACCTACAACTTTCATGTTTTGAGTCAAGGCCAATTCGGCTTCTATCTAGGACCAAAAATTTCGGACAGAATGAAGAACCAAGAACCCTAATTTTCCAGATTTCTTCCAAAACAGAATTTACTTGCAATTAATCACTTTTTCCACCTCCTAGCTTCCTCAACTATCATTTCCAATCATCATACATAACCACATAATAACAATCATATGAGAACAGAAAAATCCAAATTAAATAGAAAGTGTCATCAATCTCAACCAAAATCATGAAATAACACCAAAGATCATCACTTTAACTCACTTAGGTTGCTCATTAAGCATTATTGGAAAGAGAAAAGGAGTTTCTTCACTACTCACCTTGATACCCAAAGGAATGGAGCAACCTTGCACTTAAATCTTCCAAATTACTTCACAAAACAACTCACTACCACTCCCTTAAGGGTTTCTATGGAACAAAAACAAGATTAAACGGTTGATTGGTTGAATTTGAGCAAGATTGAAGCAAGAGTTTGGAGAGTTTTCTTTCCCTTTTGTTGCTTGAAGAGAATCGGCCAAGGAGAGAAGAAAATAAGGAAATTTTTGGTCAATTTTGATATTAATTTGGTAAAGACATGAATAGTGGTCATACAAGTCAATCCAACCAAATGGTGACACTTGTCACCTAATTAATGAATCTCTATCTCTTTGTTCCCTCTCACACCAATCCAAATAACATCCTCTACTTATCCCTTAACACCTGGTAAATTAAATCCAGTATCCAAAACTTAACCTAGTTGGCCGAAAATTACCGAACTTTTCGCACTAGTGGGTCCCACGTCCAAAATACGCTTTTAATTTCTCAAAAACTAACTGATACTAGAAAAATCATTTTAAAACTATTTTTGCTCATAAACTTTATCTGGGGAATTTTTCTAATCAAGAAAATGTAGAAAAGGCGGGCGTTTAAAAAATAAACCCTAGAAAAGTAGAAAATTTCCGGGTTCTCACACTTATACTTTTCGGGGCGTCACAGATTCGGTCTCTCTCAAGGACAAACATGTAGTACAAAAACAGGGCAGATTACAAACCCTAAGCTGGAATTGCACATAAGCTGGAAAATTCCTTTAAGCAACTTAAACTAACTTATAAAACCTCAATATATCCCATACCAAAATTATCAAACCATGGCCAGCCATAACACATCACATGAGGACAGAAAAATAACCATAAAACTGAAATTTCCATAAGACTACCTCAAACTATGAAATATGCTCATAAAACTACCAAAACTACAACTTTAAACCACTAATTGGCAACTATTAGAAGCAAAGGGAAACTTTCTTATCAAAATACCTTGAAACCCCAAGAAAATGGTAGCTTAGAGCTTGCCCCTCCAAAATCACTCCACTCAATCCTTTAATCCTCCTTAGCAAGCAACTTTGATGGAGTAATTTTATGATTCAATGGTTTAAACTCAAGATTTGGTGAATGAAATCAAAGGAAAATGGAGTTTCCTCTCTTGGTTTTTCTCCTAAGAAGCTCGGTCAGTGTTGGTGAAGAAAGGAAAATGAGTTTTTGAACTCTAAATAAAGTCGAAAGGTAAAACTTAATCACTAAGAAAACTGGGCAACAGCAGAATCCGGCCAAAATTTGGCCGGATTCATGGTAGCAGTTTCCCAAATTTTTTTCAAACGGCCAAGCAAATCCGGCCAAGTATCCGGCCAAGAACTGGCCGGATATGTGGCCAGATTTTATAAAAACACTGTTCACCAGAAATTTTTTCTTTCTTCATCTTTCGGGGCTTCACATTGTGCAATAAGAATTAACATTTTATTTATTTTGTTTACCTAAATTGTTTATGAAAAATATATAATAAATAAATAAAAATAAGAAGACAAGTGTATTAGGGGATCGTTAGACAAGTGCATTAAGGGGATATTAGACAAGTGGAGTGCATGCAAATAGGACAAATGTCCTTATTCTTGGTTGACAACACATGCAATGAGGGGTTAGGAGGCTAGATACTTAGAGACCTAGGATAATTTGGAAAAAAAAGGATAGAAGCAAAAGGAAAAGCGACGGTAAAACAGAGAACAAGCTTCAGGCATTAGGGGGCCAAGAAAAAAAAGAAAAAAAAAACAGAAGAAAAACAGGAGGAAAGCTACGAGCTTGGAGAGAAAAAACCAAAAAACTAGAGAGGGAGGTTCGGGCAAAGAAAAAACCAGGCGAGAGGGAGAGAGTGATACAGAAGGCAGAAAAGATCAAAGTCTATACCAGGAGAAATGAGATAAGATGGAGAACATTTCTCGGAGGTAGTAGACGAATGGTTTATTAACCCAGAGAAAGAGTACAAGAATGCTGTGAAAGAATCAAGATGTTTGACAGAATGAATGAATGATCCTCCTCTCTTTCCCGCTGGCCCTTTTATTCTCGCGGCCTTCACCGACTTGATTACATGGCATCAGTTATAACAAACTAACTAACTACTACCCATGTGACCGCCTCTGCTAAACTTGCTCTACATGTGAATGTAATATGAAAATTACAATATTACTCCCCCTAACATTTGGTAATTACATTTGCACGTCCATTTCTACAAATTAGATATTTGCATGCCTCTTTCTACGTATCAAATGCTCCCCCTCGAGAAAGTCCTTGTCCTCAAGGACTGAAGGCAGGAAACCTCTTGTTCAAATCATACAAAAACTCCCACGTCGCGTCTTCAGGGAACGAATTGCTCCACTGTACCAAGACCTGAGTGGCAGCTTGATTCCCACGTTTAACTAGTCTTCTATCCAAAATAGCCGTTGGCTCCACCAGTAAGTGTCCTTGGTCAGTGGTTGACTCCGGTAGATAGGGTGTGATAGGTTGCTGGCCGACCTTTTTCTTGAGTAAGGAGACATGAAACGTCGAGTGAATCTTGGCTTGAGCAGGCAGCTGCAATCTGTACACCACCTTCCCTATACGTTCCAAAATAGGAAAAGGGCTAAAGTATCTGGAGAACAACTTCTAGCAGCTGGAAGACTTGAGAGAATGCTGTCTGTACGGCCGTAGCTTCACATACACCAAGTCGCCTACCTGAAACTCCTTATCCGACCTGTGTTTATCAGCCAGGTGTTTCATTCGGTGTTGAGCAGTCTTGAGATGGTGCTTGAGAGTGTGCAGTGCCCTCTCCCGAGCAGCCAAGCTCCTATCCACCGCATCCACTGTAGCTGAACCGGGTAAGTAGGGAATATGCACAGGTGGTGCTTGACTATAAACCACCTGAAAGGGAGTAGTCTTGATGGCCGAGTGAAAGTTAGTATTGTACCAGTACTCAGCCTAAGGCAACCATGAAGACCAAGCTTTGGGGTAGTCGCTTGTCATGCAGCGGAGATAATTCTCTAAACACCTATTCACCACCTCCGTTTGTCCGTCCGTTTGCGGATGATAAGAGCTAGAAAATTGCAGCTGAACCTGTAGAAGCTTGAACAACTCCCTCCAAAAGTGACTGAGAAAAATGGAGTCTCTATCACTCACGATAGTACGCGGCAGGCCATGTAACTTGAAGACGTGCTCCGTAAATGATTGAGCAACATCCAAGGCCGTGTAAGGATGTGATAACCCACAGAAATGAGCGTATTTGCTCAATCTATCCACTACCACCAATATGACCTGTTTGCCATGGGACTTTGGAAGACCCTCAATGAAATCCATTGAGATGTCAGACCAAACGTGCTCAGGCACTGGCAAAGGTTATAGCAAACCTAGATATGCCGATAGGTCAGATTTATGGCGCTGGCAAGTGTCACACGTTGTGATGACATCATAGACGTCCTTGTACATATGCTTTCAGTAGAAGGTGCTCTTCAACTTTTGATATGTAACTAGGATACCAGAATGGCCTCCAAAGGGGCTGGAGTGCTATAGTTCGACCAGCTCCCTCCTTAGTGACGCTTCATCTCCCACGACCAGCTTTCCTTTTCTGAGTAGCTGCTGTTTATCCCAACGGTAGTGTTTGTATTTTGAGTCAACCCCTGACGAAAGCTGCTGGATAATGTCCCGAAGCTTAGTGTCATCCTTCCAGGATTGCTCTATCCGAATCATAGGGGTAGTGGTGACTCTGCTAATAGAATGAAGGGTCGCGGTTGGATGTGGTTGTCTAGACAAGGCACCCGCTGTGACATTCTCACTGCCTTTCTTATATTGTACCTCGTAGTCATAACCCATAAGTTTGGATAACCATTTCTGTTGGCTAGGAGTAGAGATCTTCTGGTCCATCAGGTACTTGAGACTCTGATGATCCGTCTTGATAATGAAATGCCCCCCTAGCAGATATGGTCGCCATTTCTGCACCGCACTCACCACCGCCAACATCTCCTTCTCATATACGGACAACCCTTGATGTTGAGCTGCTAATGCCTTGCTAAAAAATGCTATCGGTCTGCCTTGTTGTAGAAGGATTGCGCCAATTCCAGTGTTAGAAGCATCTATCTCTACCACAAAATCCCTTGAGAAATGTGGAAGAGCCAACACAAGTGGTGTCGACATCGCTGATTTTAACTTGTTGAAAGCTTTGGTTGCTCCCTCGTGCCAACAGAAAGCATTCTTCTTCAGAAAATCAGTCAAGGGACGTGCCAATTTACCATAATCTCTGACAAATCTACGATAGTAGCCCGTTAACCCCAAAAAACCTCGTAACTCCTTGATAGTTACAGGCGTAGGCCATTGCTGAATACAAGCGATCTTCTGTGGGTCTGCACTCACTCCTGTAGCAGAAATTAGGTGTCCCAAATATTCGATTTGGTGAGTGACAAACGAGCATTTACTTCTCTTCACCTTCAACTGGTATTGGCCCAAAGTGTCAAACACCAAGCCCAAATACTGCAAGTGCTCACTCCCAGATTTACTATAGATTAAGATGTCATCGAAAAATACCAATAGAAACTTCCTCAGGAATGGTCTGAAAATATCATTCATAAGGCTTTGAAAGGTTGACGGGGCGTTGGTTAACCCAAACGACATCACCATAAATTCGTAATGACCATCATGGGTTGGAAACGCAGTTTTAGAAATGTTGTCCGGATGCATTCGGATTTGATGGTAGCCGGATCGTAAGTCCAACTTGGTGAAAATAACAGCTCCAAACAACTCATCCAACAACTCTTCAATAAGTGGTATGGGAAATTTATCCTTTATAGTTGCCTTATTCAACTCCCTATAGTCCGCACACATTCTCCAAGTGCCGTCCTTTTTTTTGACTAAGACTACTAGGGATGAAAAAGGGCTATTGCTAGGCCTTATAATGCCGCTACTTAGCATCTCCCTTACCAACTTCTCAATCTCTCCCTTCTGAAATGTTGGGTAGCGATAGGGTCTGACATTGATGGGTTGTGTCCCTTCTTTAAGAAAAAATCTATGATCATGTGCTATAGCAGGGGGCAAGTCAGTGGGCTCTTCAAACACCTCCTGGTATTTACGCAACATTGAGTCAAGTTGAGACTGGAAATGAGTTACCTTTGTGTCCCTTTCAATAGCCAAGTAGCTCAGCTTCACCTCCGGTTCCTCCAACTGCTGTACCGAAATAAAGCATAACTGGGCTGACTGAATCTGTTCTGGTTTACTCAGAAGTCTTTGCATCTGTTTCTTTGGAATCAGCTGAGTAGCTTGCTGCTTGGAACCCTATAATGCGACCTTGTTGCCCCTATGCATAAATTCCATCTTTAGCTCCGCAAAGTTCCATTTGACATCTCCTATCATGGAGAGCCATTGCACCCCCAATACTACTTCGCAGCCCCTAACAGGTAAGATTAATACGTCTCCTTCAAACTCTTGCCCTTGCATTTTCCACCGAAATTTCGGACAGAGACTGGTCGTAGTAAGGGCGTTTCCATCAGCTACTACTACCTTCACTGGATCCACCTGTATTGTCTTAAGACCGAACTTTTTCACCACCTCGAGGTGCAAGAAGTTGTGAGAGCTTCCACAGTCAATGAAAATGCTAAAGGTCTTCTTGCCAATACTGCCCTGCACTCTCATAGTGCTGAAATTGGGGACCTTCAAGCTACTCATGGCATTCGCGGATATTTGTGCTAGCTCACCTTCGGTCACAGCCTCCTCTTCCTCTTCTTCGTGATTGACATCTTCCCAAGGCTCCTCAGGCTCTTCTACGTACTCAATCTTGTATAGTTGCCTCCTCCTACACTGATGGTTGGGCCCGTACTTCTCATCACACCAATAACATAATCCTTTGGCCTGTTTCGCATCCATTTCCGACATAGTCAAGAATCGAGCTGACTTCTTGGGTTCTTCCTTCTTCCCACCAGGTCGGGGTAGTAACGGACTGTCATTGGCGCTACGGCTACCTGGATGACTGAAGTTGCCAGTCATACCCCTAGTGTAGGAACCATGGTCCATTGTATCTCCCCTGCCTTAGTGAGTTCTGAATTTTTGCCTCCTCCATCTTTGCTAATCCAACCGTATGCTGTAGGTCACGCGGCATAAACATCCTCACAGCTAGCTGAATTTCCTCCTTTAATCCTCTTATAAAACAGCTCACAACATATGGTTCAGGGAGGTCAACTCTGTTTAGCAATTCTTCGAACACCTCTTGGTATTCCCTTACTGACCTGATCTATCTCAGTCCCTTCAAGTCTCCCGTGGGATCATCATACAGGCAATCCCCAAACCTGGTCCCCAAGGCCTTCATATACTCTTCCCAAGTTGGCGGATCTCTGGAAATTCTCCCCTTCATATAGACTTGGTGCCATTAAAGAGCTTTACCCTCCAGATGCATGGCGGCAACCTTGACCTTCGCTTCGGACGGCATCTCATCCACTTTAAAAAAACTGGTCACATTTGTACAACCAGCTCTTGAATCCTTCCCCATCAAATTTGGGAAATTCAACACGAGAAAACCTGGTAGGAACCTGATAGCTTCCCCCATAGCTGTTCCGTTGGCCAGTCTCCGATGACCGTGGGGATCCTTGCTGTCCTTGACTCCTTTGATTGCAAACTTCTAGAACCAGGTTTTTGAGAGCTCCTACTTCCTTCTCAAATTGATCCTTCTACTCTTTTAGTAAATTCCTAATAGTTTCTTCAAACTTCCTGCTTTCCTGATCTCTAGTGCCTTCCGCCATTGTTCCGTTCTCCCACACTGAGCTAGGGTAAACCTAGCTCTGATACCACTAATACGGAAGGCAGAAAAGATCAAAGTCTACACCAGGAGAAATGAGATAAGATGGAGAACATTTCTCGGAGGTAGTAGACGAATGGTTTATTAACCCAGAGAAAGAGTACAAGAATGCTGTGATAGAATCAAGATATTTGACAGAATGAATGAATGATCCTCTTCTCTTTCCCGCTGGCCCTTTTATTCTCACGGCCTTCACCGACTTGATTACATGGCATCAGTTATAACAAACTAACTAACTACTACCCATGTGACCGCCTCTGCTAAACTTGCTCTACATGTGAACGTAATATGAAAATTACAACATTACTCCCCCTAACATTCGGTAATTACATTTGCACGTCCATTTCTACAAATCAGATATTTGCATGCCTCTTTCTACGTATCAGAGAGCTGGGAGTGGCTGGCTGAGGAACAAGAGAAGGCGAACCAAGCAAAGGAAAAGAGAGGGCTACGGGTCTGGAGAAGAAAAACTGAAAAAGGAAGGAACTGGAAAGGAAAAGAGGCAAAACTTAGTGGAGGAATTGCAGCTTGTTGCAGGCTCACTGAATCCACCATCATTACCTGCGAAATTTCACCAAGCAAGAGCACTGTAAGTTGTCCTTGTTCTTTAAATTTTAGTTCCTTTCAAGCTTTCAAAACAAGTTCTCCGTGGCTTTACTTAGTGCAATTTTCCTGTTAATTGTCCACAATTTTTGAACATACATGTTTTATTCGTTGATTGGGCTGAATTTCTATGTCTCTGACAAATTTGGGGCCGATTATAGTTTCAAAGAATTGCTGGAATTTTTAATACCCCTGACCTGTTCGATGAAATGCCTGATTGAAAAATATACTTGAAAGATGACTTTGCTGCATTTTGCTTGTGAGGAAAATGACATGGTCAACAAGTTCAATGGTAGAAAAGCAGAGTTTTGAGGGATTCTTACATGCTTATTTTTGCACCGTTTCGGTCTTTTTTCTTTGTCTTATTCTTCCTTGGGTATGAACCCCTCTGTTTAAGGAAAGACGGGTGCAATTTAGATGTTTTTCTTCCGCGAATAAAGAGTAAATGGTAGCTGATGTTCTTTTGATCTTTAATGGTTTAATATTCAGGATTGGGTTGTGTTAATCAAAGGGGGTTGAATTTGTTAAAGAGTTTTTGTTTGATAGGTTCTCAGGCTTTAGTTTGCGTAAGATTTATGCACGGAATAGGCTATCAATTGCAGAACCCAGAAATTAGCGTCAAAGAAGAAAGTTTTTGCGAAGCATGAATGAATAAATTTCTAAAAATTGCAGTTTAACCCCTCAATTTTTGTTTAATTATCCTATGACCCTAAAAACTTTAGTTTTCTTTCAATTAGGTCCTTATTTTAATTACAATTTGGTCCTTTTATTTTAGTTTTCTTTAATTTTAACCCTATCATTTGTAATAATTGGGATTTGGCCCCTAAAACTTTTATAATTGTTCAATTAGGCCCTTGTTTGTTTTAATTTGTTGAATATGGGTTGTTTATTTTCATGTAAATGTTTTAATTGATTCAATTTCGTGTTTATTTTTCATTTCATGTGATTATTTGTTGATTAAAGTGATGCCTTGACTCTTTTCTTTGTTTTGGAGGGTAAATAAGAAACATTTCATTTCTTTAGGTCACAATTCAAGAGAGGTACACTCTACTCTTTTATTGCGATTTTACTTGATCCTATGTGCTTCTATATGATTTTATGTGTGAAATTGCATGCTTTTTGAAGTTTTATTTTATTTTATTTTATTATTTCATATTATTTCTTTATTCGCTTTATTATTTTAATTTTGTATATTTATTTAATTTAATTTTGGTCATTTGAGAGGCATTTAAATGCCAAGATGTAATAGGTATTTATTTTATTATTTATTTTATTACTTCCCCCTTTAGATTGTAGTTAGGGCCCCTAAATGTAATAGTTAGGGTTTTATTTGCTTTATGTGTTTTGCATGCCTATGTATTTATATGTTACTCATTTTCTTAGGGTCTTGCATATAGATATCATGCATATGTGCTATGTGCTATATGTGTTTGATGTGTTTTGTGAGAACCCATAATTGCCCTAATAATTTTCCTAGGGTTTTTCCCCTTTAATTGCATGTTTTCTGCATTTTCTGGCCTAGGAATATTTTCTTGGTGGATTTTATGAGTAATTATAGTTTTTAGATGATTTTTCTAGCATTGGGTAGTTTTTGAAAAATTACGGATCGATTATGGACGTGGGCCCCACTAGTGCAAAAAGTTCGAAAAAATTCGGCCAATAAGGTTAAGTTTCGGATACTGTGTAAAATTTATCGGGTGTTCAGAGATAAGTAGAGGAGTGTGAGGTGATTGATGTGAGAGGTGACCAAATGATAGAAATGCATTTACTAGTGTGCCAAGTGTCATTTTTCCATTGGGTGGACTTTATGACTTACTATTCATGTTTTTGACCTTTTGACTAAGTGGTTAAATATCTAAAAATTACCTCAAAAATTCATTATTTTCACTCCTTGGTGGCCGACTTCCTCAAGCTCAAGAAGGAAGAGAATTGCTTCAAATTTCAAGCTTCCATTTAGCTCAATCTTCCAAACCAATTGCATCAACTAGTTTCTACTCCATAAAAGCTTTCCATTAGGTGCTAGTGAGTTGCTTAGTGAAGTTTTTTGGAGGAGATAAGGTGGTCTACCACTTCCTCTCTCTTGTTTACTTGGTAAGTAGTGATTGACTATCCTCTTACACCTAATGATGTTGAATTTATGCCTAATGGTGGCTATTGTGTTAGAAATTGTGGTTTATTTCTTGGTTTGAAGTGATTTGGTTAAGTTTTTATTTTTTTGAGGAATTTTCTGGTTTTATGTGATCTTGATGGTGTGGTTGTTTTTGATGGTTGGTAATAAGGGGCTATGGCTCTAGTAGGTGCATATGATAGGAAATTGCAATCAACTTTGGGTTTGGATTGAAATGAGAAAAGTTAGGGTTGATAACCCCCAATTCTGTCCGGTTTTGGATCATAGGGTTAGAGGCCGAATTGGACTTTGCTCAAAACATGAAAGTTTTAGGTATTGATGATTTTGAAGTGCCTGCAAAATTTCAAGGCATTTGGAGTAGTGTAGAGTGAGTTATGCCGTTTTTACTGTTGCTGTTCTGGGTGATCAGAATGTGCGAACTGTGATTGTAATCGTCTGTTTTGACTGGAATTGGTTTGGATTTTGTTGTTGGTGTCTTCTGATGAAATGTAGCTTGATGTCTTAGCTATCATATGCCTTTGGAATCAATGCATTTGGACCTGTATATACTGAATTGGACTGATTACAGTTTTGTGTGATTTGGGAACCTGCAATTACAGTTTTGGGTTGGTTTTCTGCATTTTTGACCTAGTTGTGCTAGGATTTGGACTGAGTGGCCTTCTACATTGTTGTAGCCCTGTCTCTTAGCTTCGCGATGGTGGGTCTTACACCCTCATCCGATGAGCGTAGTGCATTTTGTGCCATTACCGCATTTGGAAGCCAAAACCTGTTTTTGTTGTTGGGACAAATGAGTTCCATTTCTTGATTTTCTGGTTTGCTTATATACTTATATATGCATATGAAACCCTATTGGGGTTGTGTTGGGCTTGGCTTTATGACTCGTTATCGAGTCTTATGGTATTTGTTTACATGTTCTAGGACGTGACGTTAGTGCACGACGTACTAGGGACGACGGTGCATGAAACCTCACTTGCTTAATTGGTTAGTATACTACTCACTTGGATTTATAATGTGGCTTTGCTATATGTGATTGTGATGCCTTGAAGGCTTATTTGGCTATTGGAAATGATTAGGGTGAGGGTGTACTTGACCGCCCTCATTCCTTTTATTCTTGTGACCGATTGTTTACCGTTTCACTGTATTACTGTACTGCTATATGAATTCTTGGATTTCATTCATGGAAATTGTTTGGGTGTTGGTTGGACGAGTATCCAACGACCCTACTGTACTGAGCTCGACCCCGTTGGCATTCAATTGAATCGAGCCAGCGAGGGCTTGGTCGTGAACATTGACTAGCCACGGGGACTGAAATGGGAATCTTGTGGTAATGAGACCCTTGGTTCCGGTGTACTCGAGTATCACCTAAAGTTACTGCTTGGAGTGCGGGCCCGGTTGGGGTATGATGGGTGGAAGGAATGGAAATGAAGTGAAGTCTACGGTTTGGTACTTTTAACATTGACGGAGGGTCAATGAGGTTGGATCAAGAATGTAAGCGTGGAAATGGGCTCTTGAGAGCCGTCCGTATTCTTTTACCGACTTGTTTTGCTTCTTATCTGAATTTTGCAATGAACGTTTATGCTTAAGTGATCTTGGTTGATTGTGTGATAGTTGCTCACTGAGCTTTAGCTCACACCATTCCATTTGTTTTCCTTACAGGAAACTAATCACTTTTGGAAGCTTACACTTGTTGGTTGCCAAATTGAGCCATGTATATGTCTATTTTGATAGCTCTTTGCATGAAACCCTAATGTGTATTGGGTTCATCTTTTGAATGGCAAACCGAATATGTGTATCCCTTATGTATAGCTTTTGACATGCCGTTTTGGTTGTAAATGTTGAATTGCTATGTATTAATGTTTGGTGGGATTTCGGATTCTAACACTCCAGGCACTATTCATCGTTTTCATTTTACTTATTATTTTTGTTATTTTGGTTCTTGTGGCTTGGCCGAGCGCGCTTTTATTTTCCCGAAACGTTCTAGATCGCGTGTAACTGCCCGTAGTCCTGGCGAGAGCTGGGCAGGCAGTCCGCTAACCCCTTTGGTTCGCCTTAGGGGAAGGTGGGGCTGTCACAGGTGGTATCAGAGCCTAGGTTTGCATTAGCCTGGGTGTTATAGGACTGTTTGATTTGAGGGTTTATTGTTTATGGCCTTTAAGCTTCTATTTATGGTTAATTGCTCTTGTGATGTAGGATGGCCGGACAGGGTGATTCTAGTGCTAGTCCTTCGGGGGCGAGACCTCGCAAAGTACTCCCCGTGATCCCATATCAGATACGGCCGGGAGGGGCCGTCATTCGTTGGAGCCCGTCTAACCGTCTTCGACGGTGCCCGTGTAAGGAGAAGTATGCCTACCCGAACGCCCTCGTGTTTGCTCTGGATAAGGAGCGCAAGATGTTGGCTAGAGAGAACGCTCGACTTGAGGTCGATGCAGTCCAGGATAGGGTGACGAGTAATAAGCAAGCTGCGCGTATTAAGGAGCTAGAATACGATGTGGTTGAGGTCGAGGATCGAGTTGACGACCTTTGCGCCCAACTGAGGGAGGCACGAGAGCGCGAGCTTAAGCGAGCTCGTAAGGTCAGGGGTCGCGCTGAGGCGATCCTTAATCTTTGTGACGATGGCCTTGAAGAGTGTAGCGACGAGGCTTCGTGTGCGGAGGCCGACCCTGGGGAGGAGTCTACCCCGTCGCCTGGGTCCCAGACCCCGGCAACTGACTAGGCCTTGACTTTTAGGCTTCTTTTGGGATAGTTTGGTGGTTTTTGTATGTACATAGGGATAGGGATAGAGCCTTAGCTAATCGTTTTGGGTCGTTAGATTAGCTACGTGTAAATCTCTTTTGATAAGGCCAATCCTCGGGAGATTTTCTATGTTTGTTTCTGACTTGCCTGTACTTGACTTGACTGATTGTATATATGTGTGTGGCTTTTGGCTTGTATATATGTTAGTGATCATGTTTGCCGTGTTTCAATATGTGTTAATGTGCAAGTTTTGAATGTTACTTACATGCCTGTTACTACTTTGGTTTAGTACTCTTGCCTAGACCAAGTAAAACCTATGGAAGGTACTCGGAGTGGTCGGGGACGTGGGCGCGGTGCTAGACAACCCACACCGGTTAGGGGTGCGGGGGAAACCTCGACGGGACCTGATCCTGAACCCCAAGCCGACCCTAATGTTCAGATAGCTGCGGCTATGCAGCAAATGACAAACCTGCTAGCACAAGTAGTGCAGCAACAAGCCCAGAACCCAAACCCTAACCCTGGAAACCCCGGAAACCCTGGCCATCATGTCGAGAGCGAAGATAGAGCTCTCGAACGCTTTCAAAAGTTTGCCCCGCCGAAGTTTGTTGGGGGACCCGACCCGGACGTTGCCGAGAGATGGCTTGAAAAGATGGTTGACATATTTGCAGCCTTACACTACCCTGATGAACGGCAGGTGACTTTTGCCGTGTTCCAACTTGAGGGGGCGGCCCGTTCCTGGTGGAACGTGATTCGCCAGAAATGGGAACGGGAGCAGACGCCCAGGACTTGGATGAACTTTATTCGAGAGTTCAATGCAAAATTCTTCCCTCCTCTGGTCCAGGAGAGGAAGGAGGACGAGTTCATTAGACTCCGCCAAGGGACTCAAACTGTGGCGGAATACGAGAGTCAATTCACCCGCTTGTCCAAGTTTGCGCCTGAATTAATCATGACTGAGCAACGACGGATTAGGCGCTTTATTCAGGGTTTGAATGTTGAGATTCAGAAAGACCTCGCGGTGGCTCACATCACTGCGTTTAGCGAGGTTGTAGAAAAGGCCCAACGTGTTGAAAGTGCACGGTTACAGGTCCGGAACTTCCAGGCGAAGAAGCGTGGCTTTCCTGGAAGTAGTTCTGGACAGGGTGAGAAGAGTACTCCTGCTAAATTTGGCCGAGGAACGGGAGGTGGTCGACAACCTGGTTCAGGTAGAGGGACTCCATTCAGGGGTGGCCAAACTGGGCGAGGACCGAGGGGAAACACTCAGAGTGGATCGGCTTCCGCACCTCGCGGTCCCTGCGGGCATTGCGGGAAGCCAAACCACACCGAAGATAACTGCTGGAGGAACAGGGTAAATGTCTGCGATGTGGAAGCACGGACCATCAATTGGCTACTTGCCCGGTCCTGAAACAAGATGGAAAGGGAAGCCAACCATCGCCGAGGACCAATACTGGACCAGCGAAGGGAGATGGGTCCAAACCGAAAGTGCCAGCTAGGGTGTACTCCTTAGAGCCCCATCAGGTCCCAGAGTCTTCGGAGGTCGTAGAAGGTACGATCCCTATTTTCCACCGCTTTGCCAAAGTTTTAATTGATCCTGGTGCCACTCATTCGTTTGTTAACCCTGATTTCATGTGTGGCATCGATATAAAACCTGCTAGTTTACCATATGACCTAGAAGTTAGTACACCTACGGGCAATCAACGTTTGGTGACTAGTATGGTTTATAGGGATTGTGATGTCTGGGTAGGTGAAAAGAGATTTTTAGGCGACCTGATAAGTTTGTCCATTAAGGGGTATGACGTGATTCTAGGTATGGACTGGCTAGCCAAATATAACGCCCAACTGGATTGTAAAACGAAGGTGGTAGAATTTCGCATTCCTGGCGAGGCAACCTTAAGGTTGTATATAAGGGGTAGGTTAGCCTCATCCGCTTTAATTTCGGGCATTCGAGCTAGGAAACTGATAAGTAGAGGGACGCAAGGATTTTTGGCCTTTTTGATTAACACCCCTACTGATAAGTTAAAAGTGGAAGACGTGGTTGTGGTGAGGGGCTTTCCAGACGTATTTCCTGATGAGCTAGTAGCTTTACCTCCAGAACGGGAGATAGAATTCCAAATAGATCTGTTACCTGGAACCTCACCTATCTCAAAAACCCCTTACCGAATGGCGCCTGCAGAACTTAAGGAGCTTAAGTTGCAATTACAAGATCTTTTGGAGCGGGGATTCATTCATGAGAGTGGGTCTCCTTGGGGAACTCCTGTCCTATTTGTGAAGAAAAAGGACGGAACCTTGAGGATGTGTATTGACTATCGGGGTCTGAACAATGTTACGATCAAGAATAAATATCCACTGCCCCACATCGACGAGTTGTTCGACCAGCTGCAAGGAGCAGTGGTCTTCTCAAAGTTGGACCTCCGACAAGGATATTATCAGTTGTTGATTAGAAAGGAGGATATACCGAAAACTGCTTTCAACTCGAGATATGGGCATTACGAGTTCGCCGTTATGCCCTTTGGACTGACCAATGCTCCCGCCGCCTTTATGGACCTAATGCATAGGGTTTTCAAACCCTATCTAGACCGATTTGTCGTTGTGTTCATTGATGACATTTTGGTCTACTCTAAGACACGCGAGGAGCATGAGGAGCATTTGAGAGTGGTGTTGCAGACATTAAGGGAACATCAGTTGTACGCCAAGTTTAGTAAATGCGAGTTTTGGTTGGAGAAGGTAGCATTCCTAGGGCACGTAATCTCCCACGAAGGTATATCGGTGGACCCGGCAAAGGTAGAGGCCGTGACAAATTGGAAGAGACCAGAAACTCCCACGGAAATTCGTAGCTTTCTAGGGCTAGCTGGGTACTACCGCCGGTTCATTAAAGATTTCTCCAAACTAGCAGGACCTTTAACTGACCTGACGAAGAAGCATGGTCGGTTCGTTTGGAACGCCCGATGCGAAACAAGTTTTCAGGAATTAAAGAGAAGATTGACCACGGCTCCGGTATTGGTCTTACCAAATGGAGTGGACGGGTTCGCGGTGTATGCAGATGCGTCGCGAGAAGGCCTAGGGTGTGTTTTGATGCAGAACCGTAATGTAATTTCTTTTGCCTCTAGGAAGTTGAAACTTCACGAGCAGAATTACCCGACCCACGATCTGGAACTAGCCGCGGTTGTGTTTGCTCTGAAAAAGTGGAGGCATTACCTATACGGGGTGACCTTCGAAGTGTACTCGGATCATAAAAGTCTTAGGTACCTTTTCTCCCAGAAGGAACTGAACATGAGGCAACGACGGTGGATGGAATTTTTGGAAGATTACGACTGCACAATCAACTACCATCCGGAAAAGTCAAATGTGGTAGCCGATGCCTTGAGTCGTAAGGTGCAAGTAGCAGGATTGATGATTAAAGAATGGGATCTATTAGAATCCGTCTGTGAGTGGAGACCCTGTCTCGGGAGCCATAAGGTGCTATTTAGTAATGTTAGGGTGACCTCCACTCTACTGGAACGCATTAAAGAAGGGCAAAACGAAGATTTGATGGTAAAGAAGTGGAGAGAGAAAGTGGAGAAGGGAGAAACCACGGACTTCAATTTGAGTCCTGAGGGTATTTTGAAATATCGAAACCGAATAGTGGTACCGAAGGTCGAATTATTGAAAACGGAGATTCTGGAGGAAGCTCATCGGTCCAAGTATACAATCCATCCGGGCAGCAGCAAGATGTATCAGGACCTGAAGGGAACCTATTGGTGGGACAATATGAAGAGGGAAATCGCCCAGTACGTGCAAAAGTGTCTAATTTGCCAGCAGGTAAAAGCAGAGCATCAAAAACCATCGGGTCTGTTACAACCCTTGGAAATACCCGAGTGGAAGTGGGAAAACATCACAATGGACTTTGTTTCCGGTCTACCGAGGACGCAAAGAGGACACGATGCCGTTTGGGTGATCGTTGATCGCTTAACCAAGTCGGCCCATTTCTTGCCGGTGAATATGAAGTATTCCATGGACAAGTTGGCCCGACTGTACATGGACGAGATAGTAAGGCTACATGGTGTTCCTGTGAGTATTGTCTCCGACCGGGATCCGCGATTCGTATCTCGGTTTTGGCAGAAGTGTCAAGAAACCTTGGGGACTAAACTCAATTTGAGCACGACCTATCACCCTCAGACGGATGGACAGTCAGAACGGACGATTCAAACTCTCGAGGACATGCTACGAACTTGCATTCTGGATTTCGGAGGCAACTGGGGTCAACACATGACCTTAGTAGAGTTTGCGTACAACAATTGCTTCCATTCGTCGATTCAGATGGCTCCATACGAAGCTCTCTACGGACGCAAGTGCCGCTCGCCGATTTACTGGGACGAAGTTGGCGAAAAGAAAGCGCTGGACCCGGCAACTATTCCATGGATGGAAGAGGCTCAAGAGAAGGTCAAGATGATACGGCAACGACTTCAAACAGCTCAAAGTCGACAAAAGAGTTACGCAGATAATCGAAGAAAAGACTTGGAGTTTGAAGTTGGAGACCACGTATTTCTTAAGATCACACCCTTACGAAGTCTTACAGCGGGCAAAGGAAAGAAACTTCAACCACGGTACGTCGGACCCTACAAGATCCTGCAGAGAGTAGGAGCGGTCGCGTATCGATTGGAACTGCCATCCAGTCTTTCTCGCATCCACGATGTGTTTCACGTCTCAATGCTAAAGAAGTATTATCCCGAC